>NC_064645.1:579438600-579741630 GCF_023864345.2 Schistocerca serialis cubense | reverse complement strand
AACAGCAAGTTCCCTTGCCGGTCTAGGAATGGTAGAACGATGGGTTCGATGACGGTTTGGATGTACCGTGCACTATTCAGTGTCCCCTCGACGATCACCAGTGGTGTACGGCCAGTGTAGGAGATCGCTCCCCACACCATAATGCCGGGTGTTGGCCCTGTGTGCCTCGGTCGTATGCAGTCCTGATTGTGGCGCTCACCTGCACGGCGCCAAACACGCATACGACCATCATTGGCACCAAGGCAGAAGCGACTCTCATCGCTGAAGACAACACGTCTCCATTCGTCCCTCCATTCACGCCTGTCGCGACACCACTGGAGGCGGGCTGCACAATGTTGGGGCGTGAGCGGAAGACGGCCTAACGGTGTGCGGGACCGTAGCCCAGGTTCATGGAGACGGTTGCGAATGGTCCTCGCCTATACCCCAGGAGCAACAGTGTCCCTAATTTGCTGGGAAGTGGCGGTGCGGTCCCCTACGGCACTGCGTAGGATCCTACGGTCTTGGCGTGCATCCGTGCGTCGCTGCGGTCCGGTCCCAGGTCGACGGGCACGTGCACCTTCCGCCGACCACTGGCGACAACATCGATGTACTGTGGAGACCTCACGCCCCACGTGTTGAGCAATTCGGCGGTACGTCCACCCGGCCTCCCGCATGCCCACTATACGCCCTCGCTCAAAGTCCGTCAACTGCACATACGGTTCACGTCCACGCTGTCGCGGCATGCTACCAGTGTTAAAGACTGCGATGGAGCTCCGTATGCCACGGCAAACTGGCTGACACTGACGGCGGCGGTGCACAAATGCTGCGCAGCTAGCGCCATTCGACGGCCAACAACGCGGTTCCTGGAGTGTCCGCTGTGCCGTGCGTGTGATCATTGCTTGTACAGCCCTCTCGCAGTGTCCGAAGCAAGTATGGTGGGTCTGACACACCGGTGTCAATGTGTTCTTTTTTCCACTTCCAGGAGTGTAGATGTTGCCGACTGCAGCCTCATATTCAACCTGTTTGCATATCCTTGTATTTGAATACGTATGACTGTAGCAGTTTCTTTTTCGCTTCAGTGTATATTAATTTTGTAGCTCTAATTTATAGTTTCCTACATTTGTAGTTGTTTCTGACATTTAACTTTCGCTGACTCAGATTCTAACTAGCAATCTACACAAAGTAACTTGCTGTCAATGAAGTCTGCGGACTGAAGACCACAGCAACAACAGGCACTCTTCTAGCAAGATCTTTGGATTCTTTTTCTTTCTTTGAAAACAGAATCCATTTTTCTGTGTTCGTTATAGCTGATCTGCAGTATTTTTGTGTTCCCTAACTTTTGTATCTATTCTCTATAGGTTTAAATTGAGGAGCTGTTACATGAGGGTAATTTCTTACCTCGTTGCTACAGGTTTGTTATTAACTTGTATCTTCTGTATTTTTACGGCAGCCTAATTTGAGAACATATCCTTTCCTTATTTAATTTTTCCTCATCTATCAACAGAGGAGCACACGGAATATAAGGCCAAGTTTGTGATAGGATTAAAGGTTCATAGCAAGTATTATAGAATGCCGAAAGGAGTGTTACAGGCCCATTGCAGAACCTATAATGTGTGTGTGTGGGGGGGGGGGGGAGGGGGGGGAAGAAGGAAAGTGACAGCAGTGCACAAGTTACTGTCCACAACATACCTCAAGATGGTCGCAGATATGGAAGCGTAGTGCTTCTATAAACATGTACCCGGGTTCCCGGGTTCGATTCCCGGCGGGGTCAGGGATTTTCTCTGCCTCGTGATGACTGGGTGTTGTGTGATGTCCTTAGGTTAGTTAGGTTTAAGTAGTTCTAAGTTCTAGGGGACTGATGACCATAGATGTTAAGTCCCATAGTGCTCAGAGCCTATAAACATGTACTTAATGCCATCCTCGTATAACGTTCTGTATTTGAGTTTGGTAAAAGAGCAGTTCGTATAGTTAAGCCGAACAGAGGGGTTGGGCATATTACAAATTGTAATGGCGACCAGTTTCTGCCAACCACAGCGTGTCCAACAGACGCCGTCCACTTCCACACAAACTGCTTCCATGTTGCTTGCTTACTTATACTGCTGCACCAAATACTTCAGATTCTCTCTTTCCCGATGGCTATGGACAGCTTTGTCTTGAATGTTCAAGTCTTGCTTTGGGATTTGACACTGATTACATCTTTGCCAGACTCAGGGCTTTTCTTTTGTCACCACTCCTGGATTTACGAAAGCCGACATTTTCCTGGGAGAACTCTTCGCTCTTTCCTCTGTTGTCTGAAGAGCGTATCATCATTCTTTCGAATGTCCATCTACTCTTTGATGTTCTACACTTACGGAATTGTTGATCTGCTCTTAAACATCTGTCTTCGTCGACTGGACCACGAACTCTTCGTTGCTTTCTTTCGTCACTTGCCATCGGTTTGTGCCACAGTTGTACTTTTTACTCCTCTGCACTCTAATTTTTACGACCTGTTTGACAGTTTTCTGCCCAATCGGTCCTGAGAGCATCATCGTATGTTACTGAGTCTGGGCAGAATATTACTAACATTCATTTGTGCAACAGCTATTCAAAATATGGTATACATTTAGAGTCCAGATTGCGGAGCCATACAACTACGTTGGTCATATACATTATTTTTTCTCAGAGATTAAAAGTTACATTACAGTCTACAAATAACGAGGTGCTCCCTCGTAATAAAACTTTGATGTTCCCCATCAAGCTCGAGTGCTGTACTGTTGTTATTAAATACTAGGATAATTTATATTTTTCTGTACAAAGTGGTGCTAATGCTGTAATGTCAAGCAAATATGCTAAGTATTCAAAATTCGCCTACGATGGTTGGCATAATTTGAGAATATATCAATATATTACGTGTTCGATGTGATGAGACGTATACAAAGTCTATAAAGTACGTTACGTAGCATGCATTATACCAAAACATTGTAATAAACAATTAATTTGTGATGGAATCTGCAACACACCAGAAGCGTGGAAAATACATCCGTCAGTTTTGTAGAGCTCAAGTAAACAATTGTAAGAACACCGATAAAATGAACTGCTACGTCGTAAAAAATAAAAAATATGAAATTATTAACTAACTTGACCTGTGACTTAGACACAGATAGGACAGGAACTTCATTTTAACTCTCTTTCATTTTTTTGCTAGATGCAAACATTTAAAAAACTTTTTCCTGTCTATGATAAAAATCTGTGAAAACATATTTCGCTATAGATGATTATGTTTTATTCGTGGCTGCTGTAAGGAGAGAACGGGTTAGGTACAGGATGAGTTGGCGGTCGGAGGTTTCCATTTCTCCGGTTCTCAGAGAACGCCAGGCAAAGTCACAGAAAACTGCTACAACTCGCGATAAAGACTCCGTTTCTCTTGGCAGCTAATGTACTCACAGTCACCGTAAGACTCTCTGGAAACACTTTCAGAATGAGAAGGTTGAACAACAGTGGCAGTGTGACATCTTCTGACTAACAAACTGGGCCCTTAGGGAACGTCTTGAACACACAAACTGACGGCGAAATATTGCACGTCGTTCGGACCGCGATAGTAGCAGATTCGCCCACTATTGTTAATTTGCGAAGAAATCACTATGTACTGTATTGCTAACCACACTAATAGTTTTTATGAAGGTCCGGGGATCCAACATCGATTAAAAGTCGTAGACGATATTTGTCTTCTTCTTCATAAGAGAAAATTATTTTACTTTTGATAATTGCGATTTCGAGTTGTATCTCCTCTGCACTTGAAACTACGTCTATATGAAAACTTAACTGACCCCCCCCCCCCCCCCCAAAAAAAAAAGAAACAATCTCCAATAGCAATTCCTTGTCTCCAACAATTGCAAAAACAGGCTAGATGCTTTTTTTCACAGTAAAGAGTGTTGTCGTCTGAATTACGGTATCACAACATCTCTGGTACTCGCAGTTGGAATATTACGTCAATATTACATTCCGTAGGGACATTACTACGCTTTTCTGGGTCACATTTCTATTTGTAAATATGTAAGCAATCAGATGAAGAGTAAAGTTGCAAATCAAATAACTGAGTTATGTATCCTCATAGTCACTTCCCTTACCGGATGGCATAAGTAATTATACTATATTTCTCGAGAACGGATTTGAGAAAAGAAATGAAGCCCACCCATTCGGGCGCCGTTGGCAGAAGAAACCCGAGATCAAAATTCCCCAATGTGCCTCGCCAGACCGGTTGTGATTATCATATTTAGCAATACCACCACAACTTTGAATAAAAAATATTGGTTTTCAGCGTGAATATTGAAAAAAAAGTTACTCAATTTGTATTGAACAAAAAATACAGAAAATCGTTTAAATGTTCTCAGAAATGTTTAGAGTCTTTAAAACCGAGGTTTTTCACACAATGCAAGGTTCATTTAACGGACAATCATGTTCTGGATGTTATGCTGACGATGCGGTGATATGGTACAATGTCGAAGGCGCGATGCCGATGGTACAGCAGGATGGTGAGAAGCTGCAAGACATCGGAATGGAATGGTGGTCGGTGGTGGTGGCTGGTCGGTTGTGGTTTGTACTTGCATTCCAGTGTGTCAGGAAAAAAAAAAAAAAAAAACAGACACAGCACGGTGAAAACAATGTATACTGAGATATCTTCACAACACCAGATACGTTGTTCAGAGTATCTCCGCAGTTACATTCAAAATTGACACTATAACTCGTCAGAGAAGATTGGTGCAAGCAGTCACTTGTATACTAGCAGCTGAGTAGGATAGATCACTGTCTTTGCATAGTAAAACTAGTCTGCCTAACACCACAAAAACAACAGCATCACTGTCAATCGACAACACTTCCACTGAAGTTTGATTGTTAGACAGGATACAGACCTAAAACCACTCATAGCAACAAAGTTCGCTGTCTTTATATCGCTGAAGGCGATTTAACACAACTCCGAAGAATACTTTCCAGAATAGTCACTAGTTAGCATGAGATTTAGTAATCGTGACAAAACGCAGCACCTAATGTTACAGAACAATTACATGTATCTAATAATATTTTCAAGTTTTACCTTTGCAGACAAACAGCAACAATGTTCCCGTCTGTGATGCACATAACCTGAGCAGCATGGAGAAGAATTGTGTAACGATCTGAAGCTTTTTTTTTTAAAAAAATCTAGAAGACTAGACTACTAAAGGACAAAAGAAGTGGAAAAGTGATAGGACCTCATTACCCTAGTCAGACAAAAAACTCCACGAAACTCACTTATCGTAAGACACAAAATGGAATAACCACAGAATCAAGAAAACAGTATGCAGATTATCCTACAAGTACTGGCAATCGGCAAGAAAACCAAGCATGGTGGAAGTAACCATAGATAAATCACATAGTTATATCCCTACATCTGGATTGAAAGTTCTCTCATTGTAGAACACCGGTTCATGGCACACAATGGTGACATATTATCAACACATATCATAGGAAAAAAATTACATAACTTAAGTAACTGTTATTTATAGATCATATACTAACACAAATCATAACATGCATATAAAAAATACGCAGAACTATTTATAGAACATTTTCAAATCCTTATGAGGGTACACACCCTTCATTTTCAATGTCTTTTGATATGCCAACACATATGCACCTGGATGTGGCAGTTTTATAATAACATATGGTCCATAGTGTATTCTTTGCCACTTCTTGGTCCTCTTCTCCGGAAGTGAAGATCTTGAATGAGATCTCAGTAGCACCAAATCTCCAACATTATATATTGTTTTCTGTTTAATCCCTCGTCGTGTCTCTTGTTTCTGATAAGAGCTTTCTCTTTCATGTTGAGGTAACCATCACGAATTTTTTTCTTCCCATGATATCCTATTTCAGGGCATCTTCCGTGATGCTTGCACCCAATCATTGAAAATTAGGAGAAATTCTTCTGGAGTGTAAGCAGTAGTTGTATGCAGTAGGTTATTTACGATTGCAGTGAAGTCTTCCAACAGATCAATAAACTTTGTTTGCTTCGTTGAGCAGCAGTAGTTGTATGCAGTAGGTTATTTACGATTGCAGTGAAGTCTTCCAACAGATCAATAAACTTTGTTTGCTTCGTTGAGCAGCAGGTTCTCATAAAACGATTTGACACTCTAAATACACGTACGATGAGACTCGCTCCAGGACTATAGCATGACGTTTTAACATGTGTAATATTTGCTTCCCGTAAAGCCTTTTTCCAAGTGTAACACATGAAAATCGTTGCAATTTCTGTTAGAATCGTTCTCGGCTTCCCAATAGATGGAATAAAATCAGAAAACAATTTCTTGATAACCGATTTGCTGGTGGCTGATCGAATTGGGTACAACATTACATACTTAGAAAACGTATCCAAAAATCCAACTATATATTTACTACCTCCTCTTTCCCCCGGAACGTGCTCACAGACGTCCACAGAGATTAAATTGAGGGCTTAGGTGTAATGATGACGTACATCTCATCATGTGTTCCTTTGTTACAAGGCTTAGTCAGCTGACAATATTACAATTTCTTCAAAACCTGCTGAACTCTTCTTCTGATATTCGGAAAGTAACATCTACATCTACATGACTACTCTGCAATTCACATTTCAGTGCTTGGCAGAGGGTTCATCGAACCACAATCGTACTATCTCTCTACCATTCCACTCCCGAAGAGCGCGAGGGAAAAACGAACACCTGAACCTTTCTGTTCGAGCTCTGATTTCTCTTATTTTATTTTGATGATCATTCCTACCTATGTAGGTTGGGCTCAACAAAATATTTTCGCATTCGGAAGAGAAAGTTGGTGACTGAAATTTCGTAAATAGATCTCGCCGCGACGAAAAACGTCTTTGCTGTAATAACTTCCATCCCAATTCGCGTATCATATCTGCCACACTCTCTCCCCTATTACGTGATAATACAAAACGAGCTGCCCTTTTTTGCACCCTTTCGATGTCCTCCGTCAATCCCACCTGGTAAGGATCCCACACCGCGCAGCAACATTCTAACAGAGGACGAGCGAGTGTAGTGTAAACTGTCTCTTTAGTGGACTTGTTGCATCTTCTAAGTGTCCTGCCAATGAAACGCAATCTTTGCCTCGCCTTCCCCACAATATTATCTATGTGGTCTTTCCAACTGAAGTTGTTCGTAATTTTAACACCCAGGTACTTAGTTGAATTGGCAGTCTTGAGAAATGTACTATTTATCGAGTAATCGAATTCCAACGGATTTCTTTTGGAACTCATGTGGATCACCTCACACTTATCGTTATTTAGCGTCAACTGCCACCTGCCACACCATACAGTAATCTTTTCTGAATCGCTTTGCAACTGATACTGGTCTTCGGATGACCTTACTAGACGGTAAATTACAGCATCATCTGCGAACAACCTAAGAGAACTGCTCAGATTGTCACCCAGGTCATTTATATAGATCAGGAACAGCAGAGGTCCCAGGACGCTTTCCTGGGGAACACCTGATATCACTTCAGTTTTACTCGAAGATTTGCCGTCTATTACTACGAACTGCGACCTTCCTGACAGGAAATCACGAATCCAGTCACACAACTGAGACGATACCCCATAGGCCCGCAGCTTGATTAGAAGTCGCTTGTGAGGAACGGCGTCAAAAGCTTTCCGGAAATCTAGAAATACGGAATCAACTTGAGATCCCCTGTCGATAGCGGCCATTGCTTCGTGCGAATAAAGAGCTAGCTGCGTTGCACAAGAACGATGTTTTCTGAAACCATGCTGATTACGTATCAATAGATCATTCCCTACGAGGAGATTCATAATGTTTGAATACAGTATATACTCCAAAACCCTACTGCAAACCGACGTCAATGATATAGGTCTGTAGTTAGAAGGATTACTCCTACTACCCTTCTTAAACACTGGTGAGACCTGCGCAATTTTCCAGTCTGTAGGTACAGATCTATCGGTGAGTGAGCGGTTGTATATGAGTGCTAAGTAGGTAGCTATTGTATCAGCGTAATCTGAAAGGAACCTAATCGGTATACAATCTGGACCTGAAGACTAGTTCGTGTTTCAAATTCTGGAATATTCCATTCGTCTTCCCTGGTGAAGGAATTTCGGAAAACTGCGTTCAATAACTCCGCTTTAGCGGTACAGTCGTCGGTAACAGTATCATCGGCACTGCGCAGCGAAGGTATTGACTGCGTCTTGCCGCTTGTGTACTTTACATACGACCAGAATTTCTTCGGCTTTTCTACCAAATTTCGAGACATTGTTTCGTTGTGGAACCTATTAAAGGCATCTCGCATTGAAGTCCGTGCAAAATTTTGCGCGTCTGTAAATTTTAGCCAATCTTCGGGATTTCGCGTTCTTCTGAACTTCGCATGCTTTTTCCGTTGCCTCTGGAACAGCGTTCGGACCTGTTTTGCGTACCACGGGGGATCAGTTCCATCTCTTACCAATTTATGAGGTATGAATCTCTCAATTGCTGTTGCTACTATATATTTGAATATGAGCCACATCTCGTCTACATTTGCATAGTCAGTTCGGAAGGAATGGAGATTGTCTCTTAGGAAGGCTTCTAGTGACACTTAATCCGCTTTTTTTAAATAAAATTATTTTGCGTTTGTTTCTGGTGGATTTGGAAGAAATGGTATTGAGCCTAGCTACAACGACCTTGTGATCACTAATCCCTGTATCAGTCATGATGCTCTCTATCAGCTCTGGATTGTTTGTGGCTAAGAGGTCAAGTGTGTTATCGCAACCATTTACAATTCGCGTGGGTTCGTGGACTAACTGCTCGAAATAATTTTCGGAGAAAGCATTTAGGACAATCTCGGAAGATGTTTTCTGCCTACCACCGGTTTTGAACAAGTATTTTTGCCAACATATCGAGGGAAGGTTGAAGTCCCCACCAACTATAACCGTATGAGTGGGGTATTTATTTGTTACGAGACTCAAATTTTCTCTGAATTGTTCCGCCACTATATCATTGGAGTCTGGGGGTCGGTAGAAGGAGCCAATTATTAACTTAGTTCGGCTGTTAAGTATAACCTCCACCCATACCAATTCGCACGGAGTATCTACTTCGACTTCACTACAAGATAAACCACTACTGACAGACACAAACACTCCAGCACCAATTCTGCCTAATCTATCTTTCCTGAACACCGTCTGAGACTTCGTAAAAATTTCTGCAGAACTTATTTCAGGCTTTACCCAGCTTTCTGTCCCTATAAGGATTTCAGCTTCTGTGCTTTCTATTAGGACTTGAAGCTCAGGGACTTTCCCAGCACAACTACAACAATTTACAATTACAATTCCGACTGTTCCTTGATCCAAGCACGTCCTGTATTTTGCATCCACCCTTTGAGATTCCTGCCCACCCCGTACTTTCCCGAGGCCTTCTAACCCAAAAAACCGCCCAGTCAACGCCACACAGCCTCCGCTACCCGTGTAGCCGCCTGCTGAGTGTAGTGAACTCCTGACCTATTCAGCGGAACCCGAAACCCCACAACCCTATGGCGCAAGTCAAGAAATCTGCAGCCAACACTGTCGCAAAACCGTCTGAGCCTCTGATTCAGACCCGCACCCGGCTCTGCACCAAAGGTCCGCAGTCGGTTCTGTCAACGATGCTGCAGACGGTGAGCTCTGCCTTCATCTCGTAAGCAAGACCGGCAGCCTTCACCAAATCAGAGAGCCGCTGGAATCCAGAGAGAATTTCCTCAGATCCAAAGCGACACACGTCATTAGTGCCGACATGTGCCACCACTTGCAGCTGGCTGCACTCTGTGTTCTTCATGGCATCCGGAAGGACCCTTTCCACATCAGGAATGACTCCACCCGGAATGCACACTGCGTGCACACTGGATTTCTTCCCCTCCTTAGCCGCCATATCCCTAATGGGTCCCATTACGCGCCTAACATTGGAGCTCCCAACTACCAATAAGCCCATCCTCTGTGATTGTCCGGACCTTGAAGGCTGAGAATCATCCTCTGAAACAGGGCAGGCAGCTTCATCTGTCTCAGCCAGAGACAGTGCCTGAAACCTGTTTGTCAGACGCACCGGGGAGGCTTTCTGATCAGCCTCCGGGGAGGTCTTTAGCTGCCTGCCACGCCTTGGAACGACCTCCCAGTCAACCACAGGCGAGGGCTCAGCCCCACTGCGGGCAGCAACCGGGGCAACCACAGCGGCAGACCGCTCTGGGGACAGACGTGACGAGGTTGACATCCCCGTGATACCCAAGTCCGGCTCCCCACAGTGGTGCCCATTGGCAACAACCTCAAGCTGCGCGACCGAAGTCAGCGCCGCTTGCAGCTGTGAGCGAAGGGATGCCAACTCAGCCCTCATCCGAACACAGCAATCACAGTCCCTGTCCATTCCAATCGATGTTGAACAACAGTTACTGAAACACGAGTCCGTGCCTAGATAACGCAAGGGAAACACGCAAAGAATGTATTAACTAACCTGTACAAATGCCTTACGACTGCGCTGCAATCTGCCTGAATTTACGATTACAGTAACTAAAACTCGAAATTACACCTCCTATACGAAACTCACACGCAATTTAAGTAAGAATCTACGAAGTAAACACTACAGCGCGATTCTACAACTCTCAAATACTATAATACGCCCGAAATTTATGAATTAAACAATGCAAGTACCCAAAAACACGCAAAGAAATTAAGAATTAAACTATGTAACAAATAAGTAAGCTAGGGGTATACGACGTGCTGCTGCAGCTGCTTATCCAACGGCGGCAGGGAGCACACATAGCTACCTATCTTGCTTGCACATTTGTAAGTACGCCAAAATGTCCCCAAACATGGTGAGTGCACAGTATGTGCTTTACCACGTAATCTTCTGGTATACATACACACCACTTATCTGAAGTATCAGACCTGTAGAACAAAACATTATTAACTACTTTGAAGAATCTTCGGAGTTCCCCCTTGTCTGGCTGACTCAGTTTATTCAAAATTATAGACCAATGATCATCTCGTTGCTGGAGGACAGATACGTTACTACACATGTATAAATAATATCTCCCGCATTCCAAATCTTTCATCAGCGAGATCCTATGTTGCTTCTCCTTATCTTCCACAGTGGTAATGTTCTCCGAACCTTGTGCTAGTGCGAAAAGGTACTGGAGAGAATGGGAGAGGAGGGTGGTAGGAAGACCTTGACGATTGCCATCGGAAAAGACATGGAGGTTTGACGTTATTCCTGCGTCATACCACCATACCTCAAACCCCAATAGTCAGAATTATACCCTGGATATAGTAGTTTCAGGGAACAAATCAATGGTCGGATATGTAATTTTCAGATGACAAAATAATACGTGGGAGTACGTGCTAGTGGAATTGTGTTTATCGTTGCAGACAGGTGGATATTAAAGTGTGGCTAAGGAAACGATGGGAGTGGAAGGTGGAGGTTGTGTAAGCGCCAACTCTTCCCCATATAAATCGATTCATTAATAAGAATAAACAACTAAGAGCGCAACAAGCAAAGAATTCAGCTCCTCTATTGATGAAATAGCACTTGCCATCTAATACAAGATAATACCCATTTAAAGAACATTCACCATTGGATTCAATTTTCAAGAAAGGGGCGCTCAGATTAATATACCAAGATAACAACACAGTGATACCTGAAGTAGTCAGGCGCTTCAGTCTAGAACCGCGTGACCGCTACGGTCGCAGGTTCGAATCCTGCCTCGGGCATGGATGTGTGTGATGTCCTTAGGTTAGTTAGGTTTAAGTAGTTCTAAGTTCTAGGGGACTGATGACCATAGACGTTAAGTACCCATAGTGCTCAGAGCCATTTGAACCATTTGAACCTAAAGTAGTCGAACCGAGCCTCAATAAAACACCTCTTATGCATTTGCTCAGCCTTTTAGTAAATGTGACAAGTATTAATTTAGACAAATAGCAATACACATTAAGAGGAAAAATCGAGAACGCCAAAATAAAGGATACTACCGCGGAAAAAAAAATCGTAAAATGTACCCATTGAAAACCACCACCTTACTTAATATTAGACAGGCGGTTCTAAAGATACAAAATCCACAATAAAACCAATCATACGCACACCGTGGTGCAGGCGGAATTTAATAATAGTAAACAAATTTATCAGCCGTAGAAAATAAAATCACACTAGACACATTTCGTCGAAACAGTTATGAATAAACACACGATGCCGAACAGCTGTCTCATTGCGTGTCACTTAAGCAGGCCAGCCCTGACACTGTCGTATGTAATGCAAGCTAGCGTTGATTACACCAGACACGCCCTCCGCTTACTGTCGTTCAAAATGGCTCTGAGCACTATGGGACTCAACAGCTGAGGTCATCAGTGCCCTAGAACTTAGAACTACTTAAACCTAAGGACAACACACACATCCATGCCCGAGGCAGGATTCGAACCTGCGACCGTAGCGATCGCGCGGTTCCAGACTGTAGCGCCAGAACCACTCGGCCACCAGCGGCCGGCTCTTAATGTCGTATACCAAAACGCTGCATAGCGACCAATTCGTATCTTCTGAATGCGCTGTTTTTACTGGATTCGCTGCGTCAAGCACTGATCCGGCTGGAACGATGCCTCGTGTTTACAGCAAGCCACCACCAGCCTAGGTCTTCTGTGGTGTCATCGCCAGACACCACACTTGCTAGGTGGTAGCCTTTAAATCGGCCGCGGTGCGTTAGTATACGTCGGACCCGCGTGTCGCCACTGTCAGTGATTGCAGACCGAGCGCCACCACACGGCAGGTCTAGAGAGACTTACTAGCACTCGCCCCAGTTGTACAGCCGACTTAGCCAGAGATGGATCACTGACAACTACGCTCTCATTTTCCGAGACGGTAGTTAGCATAGCCTTCAGCTACGTCATTTGCTACGACCTAGCAAGGCGCCATATCATTAGATATTATTTTATATTGTGGTTATAACATGTACCGTCAAGAGAGATGTTCTACAATTGTGGATTAAAGTTAAGTATTACATCAACTACGTACTTTATTTGCTACTATTAATTCCTTTAACTGTTCCAGACCTCACGCCAATCTGCGTGAGCTTAACGCGTGCCTTTCGGCTTCTTCTCATTGTGACTTGGCTGTCTTGCCAAGTCACAACATCTTCCATCAAACTGTGTTGCCTCGCTGCTCTGCCCCACACTTTCCGCTTCATCTCTCCCGGTACCTGCTTTCACACTCCCAGTTGGCAGTAAGTTGAATTCTCATTTGCTGGCAGTTCCCAACTTTCCTCCTGCGTCAATGTTCCACGTAGCTGATGACGCCGGCGGGCACTCCGTTGGGTTGGGGTTGTTTTTGGGGAGGAGACCAGACAGCGAGGTCATCGGCCGCCCCGTTCTCCAACAGCATCGAGCTGCGCTTTCACCGACAACCCCCATGTCAACCAGGCTGATAACAAACAAGGTGGACTGGTGGGTGTGTCGTGGATGGTCCCACAATGACGACTTCCCCGCTGTCACTCAAAAATGTTGCCACTAGTGGTCACCAGACTGCGCTCTGTTTTCGTACGAGCACGATTTACCACATCATGGCAGTGCATCCACAAAACTGGAGAACAGTCGTGCTTACAAAAGTAGTGTGAACACAAGAGCCTCAACGAAAGGCACAGGTATCAATTGAAAAGATGAACTTCGCGTCAAACACATTAAAATTCACGTCGATGTCGACAGGACGTTAAATCCTGATCTACTTTTATTCCTTCTTTCTCTCATTCCTTCCTTCCTAAACACCGAGCGAGGTGGCGCAGTGGTTAGCACACTGGACTCGCATTCGGGAGGGCGACGGTTCAATCCCGTCTCCGGCCATCCTGATTTAGGTTTTCCGTGATTTCCCTAAATCACTTCAGGCAAATGCCGGGATGGTTCCTTTGAAAGGGCACGGCCGATTTCCTTCCCCACCCTTCCCTCACCCGAGCTTGCGCTCCGTCTCTAATTACCTCGTTGTCGACGGGACGTTAAACACTAATGTCCTCCTCCTCCTTCCTAAACACAGAAGGCTACTTGTATCTTGATGAGATGAAGTGCCAATTTGCCGATAAGATGGAAGCATTTCTGTACTGCTGTTTCGGGAACTATTTTCTGTCTTTAACCCTTGAGCGGGCTCGCCGAATTTCCTAACCCGAGCGGGCCATCGGCGTTCTTTATACACACGTAAGGGCTAGCGGTCTTTATGTTACCAAGATGAAAAACGTATGAGCAGAATCACAATTTAATCTTAATTTAAACAACGATAAAATAAACTTAGATATTACGTGAGCTATTTTGCTTTTTAATTAAGCTGCAATTTAGAACTTTCATTATATCGCTCTGTTGTCGTATTCAAGTGTCACCACACAGTACTGAGTCACTCGGAGAATTAAACAGCGCAGTTCCGTTAGATCCTCGCCAAACACTTACTCGATTACTAATTATCTCCTAAGCAATTGCCTCATTAGCAGGCTGTGCTGCTAGCTCAGAATCTGAGTCATTTTCTTGTAGGGATCGTAAATTGTTTCTCACCTGGATCGCTGTTTATTTTATATTACTACTGCTTAATTGGGCGTATAACAACACAGCTTATCACTGTGTTAGTTGAGGCAATAATGAAGGAATAGAAGAGGGCTACTTTATACGGAGGCGCACTCGCTCGAGGGTTAACGAACAATGCCGTAAGATTGGCAAAGGGGAAGCTACATTAAACAATGTCAGATAGGCCACGAAAGTTTAAAAGCTTGTACTTTCATTAGTAATAGCTGAGAATTTTTTTCAGATGAATACACAGAAAATACTCAATCCACACAGAAAAACAGATAGACACAGGAGAAAAAGTAGTCTGCCAGTCGCAAATAGATGATCTGAATTTTATTAGAACGTTTTGCTAACCGGTATTCGCAATTTACTAATAGATAAATCTGATTATCCGTTCTTCCCTCTTAGAGATTCACAAATGAGAAGCAGCCATTATTACTGGTAGAACGTTGGCTGATCCATAACGGTAGACTACAAAGAAGACAGATGAAGGGAACGCACAAAAAGTTTACACAAGGACGGGATGCTTCCCTTTATGAAGTAATTGCAGAATTAAAATGCATTGTCGGCGGCCGGCAGACAGCTCCACTCCAAATCCATTGTGCCTAACGACCTCCTCAGTTGATTACGCCGGGATTATCTGGCGAGTAGTTGGCGTCTGTTATTTGATTTTCCACGTGAGCGCCGCGGACAGCAGACACCCCCCTCCCCCCCCCCCCCCCCCCCTGGAGTGGCAGTTTTCGAGCGCGGCCGATCAGAGTCTGCCTCGGGGCCCGTAATTACTTGTCACCTAGCGAGCGCCATCTTCAGCCGTGCCGGCGGCGTAACGTTTCCTGTCTAGCCTCCAACACCTGCATTTAGCGACAGGGAGAGTGGGGCACTAAAGCGCCACGTCGTAAATCTAAATGGCAAGAAGCTTGCATAGGGGAACACTCAGCAGTCTTGCCGTATCGCCTCATTAGGTGGAACCGATTTTAGGTAAGAGGTATTTGAAGCAGAGTATATTCAGCGGTATTTCCGCCATGCCTCATTAGAGGGAACCGCTTGCAGTTTAGAGTTACTTGTGAGCATGCTCAGTGGAAAGGTGGGTTAACCTCTCAGAGCGTCAGGAGAAAAGTCGTCGTCACACGAGATAGGAACGGTAACTCGAATTTGGATGCGGGTCGTTTGGTGAAGACTCATAAGCGATCACTGGGTTATGTCTGACATAATTTTACCTCTGTGCTGGGAAGGGGACTGCGTTCATTGGCGTAGTAATAGCGCCACCGCTGACGAAGAGGGAACTGCATCCATTTATGAACGCTGTTAACGTTGAGGAATATGTAAGTGTACGCACCGCTTGTATGGCTGCATGGTTTCGCGGCTACATGAGTTAACAAAATCCTCTGGGACTTCCAGGTGGTTGAAATTCCTCAAGCTTTCGACGAAACTCATACTGACCATTATCAAGTGGTAAATGACTGTCTTGTCACCGCGACCTCGCCGTTATGTAGCTTCACTGTTGGCTGTGACCTCACTGGTGCTCGTTTCCTCGCCACACGCAATGTTTTCATCCACCGTCTTTAAACCATCTCAGACGCTGAAAATCTGCCACTAGAACTAAGCCACTTCCGAAGTGTCTTCCAGGAAAACGGATACAATCACCGCCAGATACCACAGGTTGGTGAGACACGCAGGGTAAACACCACGGAAAAAAGAAACAGAAACTTACATCTTTGCGTTTCTGTGGCACAGTGTGAGGACAGATAGGTCGGCTATTGAAGAGACACAACATACCATTAGTGCTCGGGCCACTAATAAAAATACGACAGCACGTGAGGCCTGTGAAGGACGATCTGGGGCTTCGAAGGCTTGGAGTGTAAAAAATAACGGGTCATTGCGGCTGCTACAACGTCCGCCAAGGAGTACGCACTGTGGGGCAACGCTGGACGAAACACGAGAGGTACTTAGCGCATAGTCGTGATAGAAGACGCTTTAGAAAATGGACACTGAATTCTATTCGACGGAACATCTCTCCTTATAAAGACAAAAAGATTTGGGGATGATGAAGCCCCATACTCCTTGACAGAGCATAGGGGACGATGTGGGAGACCCGCACTGCTGGTCCTAAAAAGTGGTTCAAATGCCTCTGAGCACTATGGGACTTAACTTCTGAGGTCATCACTCCCTTAGAACTTAGAACTACTTAAACCTAACCAACCTAAGGACATCACACACATCCATGCCCGATGCAGGATTCGAACCCGCGACCGTAGCGCTCACGTGGTTCCAAACTGAAGCGCCTAGAACCGCACGGCCACACTGGCCACCCAGCATGGTCCTCCGACCGTAGTTGTGATGAATGATGATGATGTCATCTCAAAGCAGGTGAAAATCCCTAACCTCGCAGGGAATCGAACCCGGGACTCTGCGCTTGGGAAGCGAGAACACTACCCCGAGACCACGAGCTGCGGACACTCAAAAAGAAAGCAGCAGAAATTAAAATATTTGAAAACACCATCACCAAGGACGGCGGTTTGCCGCTTTCCACAGCCTCAGATATGGCAATCGCGAGGTTTAAGCGGGCGCGATGGACGCGGGAGGAAAACGTTATCATATTTTGTAAGGAAGAGAAAACCATGACGTCACAGCTAGCAGCGCGGCTATTTAACCGCAAAGCCAGGACGACATGGCAAACATTTTCCACTTGAAAATGGCCTAGGAGCGCTCGGTCAAAAGCTCGTGGGATTCTGATGCGGCTGGAATCCTGACAAGATTTTATTAATACGAGATGCATTCAAGTTTTAAGGCCTCCGATTTTTCTTCTCCAGACTGGAAAGAGATTGAAACATGCGCATTGTTTTAAAATGAGGCCGCGTTCATTGTCAGTACATCCCAGAGATGGCAGCACCGTATGGCAGATGGAATTTTACCGCCAGCGGCGAGAATGAGAACTGTTTTAAATACTTAAAATGGCGACGTTTTCCTTACTTGAACAGCGTGCAATCATTCGTTTTCTGAATTTGCGTGGTGTGAAACCAATTGAAATTGATCGACAGTTGAAGGAGACATGTGGTGATGGAGTTCTGGATGTGTCGAAAGTGCGCTCATGGGTGCGACAGTTTAATGAAGGCAGAACATCGTGTGACAACAAACCGAAACAACCTCGGGCTCGCACAAGCCGGTCTGACGACATGATCGAGAAAGTGGAGAGAATTGTTTTGGGGGATTGCCGAATGACTGTTGAACATATCGCCTCCCAAGTTGGCATTTCTGTGGGTTCTGTGCACACAATCCTGCAGGACGACCTGAAAATGCGAAAAGTGTCATCCAGGTGGGTGCCACGAATGCTGATGGACGACCACATGGCTGCCCGTGTGGCATGTTGCCAAGCAATGTTGACGCGCAACGATAGCATGAATGGGACTTTCTTTTCGTCAGTTGTGACAATGGATGAGACGTGGATGCTATTTTTCAATCCAGAAACAAAGCGCCAGTCAGCTCAATGGAAGCAGACAGATTCACCGCCACCAAAAAATTTCGGGTAACCGCCAGTGCTGAAAAATGATGGTGTCCATGTTGTGGGACAGCGAGGGCGTAATCCTTACCCATTGCGTTCCAAAGGGCACTACAGTAACAGGTGCATCCTACGAAAATGTTTTGAAGGACAAATTCCTTCCTGCACTGCAACAAAATCGTCCGGGAAGGGCTGCGCGTGTGCTGTTTCACGAAGACAACGCACCCGCACATCGTGCTAACGTTACGCAACAATTTCTTCATGATAACAACTTTGAAGTGATTCCTCATGCTTCCTACTCACCTGACCTGGGTCCTAGTGACTTTTGGCTTTTTCCAACAATGAAAGGCACTCTCCGTGGCCGCATATTCACCAGCCGTGCTGCTATTGCCTCAGCGATTTTCCAGTGGTCAAAACAGACTCCTAAAGAAGCCTTCGCCGCTGCCATGGAATCATGGCGTCAGCGTTGTGAAAAATGTGTACGTCTGCAGGTCGATTACGTCGAGAAGTAACGCCAGTTTCATTGATTTCGGGTGAATAGTTAATTAGAAAAGAAATCGGAGGCCTTAGAACTTGAATGCACCTCGTATGTACAGCACGTTTGAAAGTCGTAGAAGGAAACATATTCCATATAATAATAATTCTTACTGAGTGCTGTGTGCATTCATAAGTGATAAGCACATTTCAAGTATTTACTCTAGATCCACAGGATACACCAGAAATGTTGCAACAAACTTGCATGGGAGCTGGGAGCACATCATAAGGATTGAGAATTGCTTAGCAACCCATGGCCGCAAACATCAGGAGTAAGTCGTAGTAGAGGTCGAGGATCGGAAAGGAGAAGAAAGAAAAGGAAGACAGTGAATCATTTGAAACATTCATTGGACATTATGAGTAAACATACTGAAATCCCTCATGTGTCACGATCTTGTGAAATCTGAAACGGATTTAATCACAATAATCGTCAGCGCAGCTGCTACAATCAAGAAAACTCCCGGAAACTTCGAGTGTGTCCAGTACTCAACGCTCCGTTGGTGTCACGCACACGTGGCGTGAACGTTTCAAATGAATCACTGTCCTCGTTCCTCTCCGATCATAGACCTCTGCTACCACTTAGCCCTGACGTTTGTGGTCATGTGTTGCTATACAGTACTCAGTCCTTAGGAGGTGCGCTACCTTCCCTAGAAGTTTGTACCAATATCTATAGGTCACCCTGTACAAATTTATTCCGTAAGTCAAAGAGCAATACGCGACGGAGAATTTGCGATTTCGGCAGAGCTATTAGGAGATTCTGTTGTTTATCTGTAGAACTTCCATGTGATTTGATAAATAAGACAATTTTGGTGTCACTGTCTTTGTCGCAGCAAGTGCTTACAAGTTTGGAATGGATAACAAATTCCTGCTCACTAAAAGCAGCATGACGCGAATGACCCTTTTATTGAGGCTTATGCGTCACCAGTCTACTGGATGGTTTGATGCGACCCGCCACGAATCTCTCTTCTGTGCCTACATCTTCATCTCCGCTTAGCACATCCTCCAAAGGTCTTCAGTTATATATGTACCCCAATCGCTGTTTTCCCCTGCAATTTCACCCTGTAAAGCTGGCTCATCTACCAGAGAAGTTATCACCTGATTTCTGTGTGCTATCATCCTGTCCCTCCCTCTTTTCAGTATTCATACAGCAGGATTTACAGCATTAGACCACTTCAAACGCACATCGTGATTCCTTAGGAGACCAGTATCCCACTTCTTTCCACATTGATTCTTCCGTAAAACTCTATTAAACTTGAGCCTGCTCTTCGTCAGTCCTAAACTGTGATCCGAATCTATATCTGCTCGTTGGTATACTTTATAATCGATAATCAGATTTCACTATGAAACTTCCCGGCAGATTAAAACCGCGTGCAGGACCGAGACTGGAAGTCGTGACCTCTACCTTTCGCGGGTAAGTGCCCTTCTGTGAAGTTTCGAAGGCAGGAGACGAAGTACTGACTGAAGTAGAGCTGTCAGGACGGGTCGTGAATCGTGGTTGGATAGTTTACAGCGTGTTGGCCAGAGGGCTGACTGCCCTCTACGACGAATGTCATACGACATCTGCCGAGACCAAGCCACGAGGACAACGACGATTAAAATAGAAATAAAATAAAATATTGATCATTTTTCCGTGAAAAGCAAAGTCCTGAGTTCGAGTCTCGGTCCGGCGCACGGTTTTAATCTGGTAGAAAGTTTCATAACAACGCATACTCCACTGCAGAGTGAAAATTTCAATCTGCTTTCATTATTTCTGTAACACTACAGTGCAATCTAGGTGAAATCTGCGTGTGTCTGCAGGCCGTTTCCCAGTACATCCCCTCCGATTGTGATTTCTAAGCAATTATTCGCAATACGTTTAACACGTGCCTAAAGTATCGCTTAGTCTTTTACAGTTACGTCTCTTTTTCACTGAACGGTTGTTTGTACTCTGAAGCGCCAAACAAACTGGTATAGATATGCGTATTTTCAAATACAGAGATGTGCAAACAGGCAGAATACCGTGCTGCCGTCGGCAACGCCTGTATAAGACAATAAGTGTCTGGCGCAGTTGTTAGATCGGCTACTGCTGCTACAATGCCAGGTTACTAACATTTAAGTAAGTTTGAACGTAGTGTCACAGTCGGTTCACGAGCGATGGGACGCAGCATCTCCGAGATAGCGATGAAGTGGGGATTTTCCCGTACGACCATTTCACGAGTGTACCTGAATATCAGGAAACCGTTAAAACATCAAATCCTCGACATCGCTGCGGCCGGAAAAAGATCCTTCAAGAACGTGACCAACGCCGAAAAAATGGCTCTAACCACTACGGGGCTTAACATCTGAAGTCATCAGTCCCCTAGACTTAGAACTACTAAAACCTAACTAACGTAGACATCACAAACATCCATGTCCGAGGCAGGATTCGAACCTGCGACCGTAGCAGCAGTGCCTAGAACCACTCGGCCAACGTGACAGAAGCGCAACGCCTCCGCAAATTGCAGTAAATTTCAATTCTGGACAAGCATCAGCGTGCCAACCATTTAACGAAACATCATCGATATCGACTTCCGGAGCTGAAGGCCCACTCGTGCACTCTTGATGACTGCACGACAAAAAGCCCTACGCCTCGCCTAGGCCTGTCATCACTGGCTGTTGATGACTGGAAACAAGTTGCCTGGTTGGACGATACTCGTTTCAAATTTCATCGAGCGGATGGACATGTACGGATATGGAGACAACCTCATGAATCCATGGACCGTGCATGCCAGCAGGGAACTGTTCAAGCTGGTGGAGGCTCTATAATGATGTTGGGCGTGTGCAGTTGGTGTTATGTGGGACCGCTGATACATCTAGATACGACTCTGACAGGTGACACATACGTAAGCATCCCGTCTGACCACCTGCATCCATTCATGTCCATTCCGACGGACTTCGGCAATTCCAGCAGAACAACACGACATCCCACACGTCCTGAATTGCTATAGAGTGGCTCCAGGAACACTCTTCTGATTTTAAATTCTGCTGGCCACCAATCTCCCCAGACATGAACACTTGAGAATTTGTGGGATGGGTTGCAACGTGCTGTTCAGAAGAGATCTCCACCCCATCGTACTCTTACGGATTTATGGACAGCCCTGCAGCATTTACGGTGTTAATTCCCCCATCACTATTTCAGACATTAGTCGAGTCTATTCCACGCCGTGTTGCGGCACTCCTGCGTGTTTGATGGGGCCCTATACGATATTAGGCAGGTGTACCAGTTCCTTTCGCTCTTTAGTGTATACCCTGGTGATATTTTTATTTAACCATATTACAGATACACCGAAGGAAATGCAAAATCTTGCGCCATAAATCAGCAGTCAAAATTTGTGAAGATGTTTACGGCATACAGCTTAAACTTTCAATCTACTCAGAACTCCCGTACATAGACAACATGAGTATGAGTAGTAATTTCTTCCTCCCTTTACCGCTCTCCCATGCACGAATACAGTCTTGTTCCCGTTGTGTTATTGAAGCAAATGGTCTCTGAATACCGTCTTGAGACGTATTTTGCCACAGGCTGTACAAAATCTGTGTCACTTCTTGAAAACCGATGGCCGGAGTCTGGAATGAAAACATACGTCTTTCCATCGCGTCCGAGACGTGCTATTTAGGTGAAAAATCAGACGACCCGATAGGCTAATGAAGGATCTGTGCACGCCTGAACGAGTTTGTCGTATGAACTGCAATGTGAGGTCTTGAATTATCCTGCTAGAATATGTCGTTTGGTATCTTGGTTATGTAGGGTATGAGAACAAAGTTTATGATACTCCATCACCTTCCTGTTCAATGTGGGTAAGTATTATTTGTTCTTTCGACATTTAAGCTGATAACCTTACAACCGTCTTCAAGATGAGTCATTGATAGAATTAAAATCACTTGACACAATACTTCGGTTTGCGAGTGCGTCACAGATAAGGCAGTCGACAAGAAGATCGTTAGTCGTAGATAAAACTTTGCGCGTCTAAGAATAAAACATAGAAAGATCGAGTCAACAAATCCAAAGTAGTTACGAATTACGTGGTTAGTTATTAAAATAGGGGTCATGTGCTGTAATGCCAGGCTACAAAGTCTCAGAACAATTTCTCAGAGAGCGAAGACGTGGAATGAAAGGTTTCCACCATTTGTCGAGCGGGGAACCCTCGTCTCGATTGAGGAGGTTGTGCTTGTTATATGTTATCAGACTAAAAATGATGAAAACTTAAGATCTCAAAAAAATTCAATCATCAGAATTAATAACTAGTAAAACAAAGTTTGTTCAGTGTCAGGTAATAAACCCTATGCATAATTGAGACACAAGCTGTCAAGGTGTCTCAAAATCTTCTTACAAAGAAACAAGTGCCAGCCGATTGGTGGCACAAATGTGGGGACGTTATTCCTTTTTTCAGTTATTATTTATAAATTGACAACCATTTTTTTAAAATTATAATAATTCAACGTCAGATTATAAAAGATGATTTCAATGAATACTTTTACACATTCAAAATATTAGGCTTTCAGAAGGCATATTATAAAGACCTTATAAATGAGTACAATCGCACAGTCACAACTTCAGCTTCTCAGATATCTCCAATAAGTTAATGTAGGTTTCAGCTAAACATGACAAGTTTTCGTTATAGCTGCTTTAAAATCTGCATAAAACTTTAATATATATTGTCTGAACGTGCTGTTGTGATTACGAAAAATGTGCATAGTAGTTTCAGACTCATTCAGGAAATTTATTTCCCTTGCGTCTCTAGTACCTTGATTTCCCCACCTTCCATGAGATGGCCATTAGAAATACAACACTGGATATTTGTTGGGCTGTAGAAGGCGGGTATGCCGCTGGTGTCCGATGCAGTGTTCATGTACAGTGCGCATTATTTTTCCAATGCAACGTTTACCACACTGACAAGGAATTTCATAAATACCGGACCTTTGTAAAAGCATTATATTAAACGTTACATAGGACAAACCGTACATCCTATGTGGCTATCAGTGGAAATATCGAAGGAGGAAATAATACTATCCTGGATGCACACCTGAAAGGCGCTGGAGTATTCTGTCCACTGGGAAAACTACAAGAAACAATGTTTACTATTTTTTCTAGGTACTACATCTTGTATCCATGGATGCGACAGCCTAGTCTTAAGAGTTAGTAACAGGGGAAGCTTCATGAACATAACAAGGGAAAAGTTACGAGGTAGGCAGGCAGCGCCAGAGCATAACAACAGGCTTACATAAAATGTTCAGATGCTTCAAGTCACGAAGGAGGAATAGTTCCAGCCGGTGACGCCATAGGGACGCCAACCATGCTTACGAAATAACACTGCCAGCTGTAAATATCATTCCAGAGCGAGAATAAGAGACGGGTAAGGGAGATTGTCTCTGAGTGGGGCATATATACGTCATGAAGAGCATATAGCAGATCCAAGACATGAATTAACAACAGACCTCTCCCTCCCTCCACTCAGATTCTCAGAAACAGTGCATAGTTTGAGGTAATGAGATGGAGAGCGTCCTTCAACATTACGCCAAATCAGGGACGACAGGGCCAAAGGGGAAATTGATTAAAACAGGAAAACAAACCTTCCGAAGGGATAATGAAGGCAGTTAGTGCAGATAGGAGTAGAGAATAGACAGGATATGGAGGTCCCGGTGGAAGTGGTGAGATAGCAGTATTGGCAGCAACAGCCAAAGTTAGTAGCCGAGCAGGGCTGAACACAGTTATTTGCAGCAGTTCAGGACAGCAGATGGAGTTGAAGCTGGGTTGCTGAGGACTTGGATGCAGACACAGTTACTACTGACAGGTTCCTTTAATAGACGGAATCGTGCTAGTTAATCACGGAGTGTGTGTAAAGACTGGGTCTTTTATGCATACAACTCATATAGAGCAAATGTACGGCGTATATTTGGAAACTAAGGCCAGATGGAAGAGGATGTAGATGAAGATGAAATGGGAGTTATGATACTGCGTGAAGAGTTTGACAGAGCATTGAAAGACCGGAGTCGAAACAAGGCCCCCGGAGTATACAACATTCCATTGGAACTACTGACGGCCTTGGGAGAGCCAGTCCTGACAAAACTCTACCATCTGATGAGCAAGATGTATGAAAGAGGCGAAATACCCTCAGACTTCAAGAAGAATATAATAATTCCAATCCCAAAGAAAGCAGGTGTTGACAGATGTGAAAATTACCGAACTATCAGTTTAATAAGTCACAGCTGCAAAATACTAACACGAATTCTTTACAGACGAATGGAAAAACTAGTAGAAGCCAACCTCGAGGAAGATCAGTTTGGATTCCGTAGAAACACTGGAACACGTGAGGCAATACTGACCTTACGATTTATCTTAGAAGAAAGATTAAGGAAAGGCAAACCTACGTTTCTAGCATTTATAGACTTAGAGAAAGCTTTTGACAATGTTGACTGGAATACTCTCTTTCAAATTCTAAAGGTGGCAGGGGTAAAATACAGGGAGCGAAAGGCTATTTACAATTTGTACAGATATCAGGTGGCAGTTATAAGAGTCGAGGGACATGAAAGGGAAGCAGTGGTTGGGAAGGGAGTGAGACAGGGTTGTAGCCTCTCACCGATGTTGTTCAATCTGTATATTGAGCAAGCAGTAAAGGAAAGAAAAGAAAAATTCGGAGTAGGTATTAAAATTCATGGAGAAGAAATAAAAACTTTGAGGTTCCCCGATGACATTGTAATTCTGTCAGAGACAGCAAAGGACTTGGAAGAGCAGTTGAATGGAATGAACAGTGTCTTGAAAGGAGGATATAAGATGAACATAAACAAAAGCAAAACAAGGGTAATGGAATGTAGAATAGGATTGGGGAGAAGAGAAGTTTGTGGCACAACTTGACCAGAAGAAGGGATCGGTTGGTAGGACATGTTTTGAGGCATCAAGGGATCACCAATTTAGTATTGGAGGGCAGCGTGGAGGGTAAAAATCGTAGAGGGAGACCAAGAGATGAATACACTAAGCAGATTCAGAAGGATGTAGGTTGCAGTAGGTACCGGGAGATGAAGAAGCTTGCACAGGATAGAGTAGCACGGAGAGCTGCATCAAACCAGTCTCAGGACTGAAGACCACAACAACAACAACAAGGCCAGATATGTCGCGAAATGGAAACGACAGTGAGAGTGGGATAAAGCTTCGCACAGATGCGTTGGGCAGTGTGTGCCATGCCAGTCCATCGAGGTTGCGTCTGATTTAATGCAACTCCACATAACGTACCTCTCGTTCATTGCCTTCTTCATAACAATTCTCAGCTGCAAACTGCAGGGGTAATTATGGAGCTCTTGCACGTTTTCGATGGGAAGTGCCTGATCACCCACCATACAGCTTTGTCTGATGTTCATCTCCACTCGAATGAGCCGCTGGCTATGAATACTACATTTTGGCACAGACAACGAACTACAGACCAACGCACAAAAGTGGCGAAAAGCACATGCGGCTGCCTTCTATGACGAAGGTATTGGAAAATTGGTACAATGCTACAACAAATGTGTATGTTGGAGCGGCAGCTATGCAGTGAAGTAACTGGAAGATATAGTAAACAGTGGCAAATAAATATTTTTGGTTCTCACTGTGGTTTACGTTTCGCAACCGATCGGACCTTACTCTCTGAATAGCCCTCATGTATTAGTTTGAGGGTATTCACTGAAAGAAGTCAGAAGTTGTAGAACACTTAGTGTTCATCATTCAGCACTAATTCTGATTCTTACCTCTTGTAGTTTTAACAACACAGCCTTGCCAAGACTCTCTCGCCGACTATTTCCCTTTCTCTTCAAATCCTGTCAACAACCATGCAAATAAACCAACTGTCACATCCAATACCCGTCCTCAGTATTCCGAGAGAGGTGGCGCAGTTATTAGCACATTGAACTCGTATTCGGGCGGATAACGGTTCAGACCTGCGTCAAGCCATCCAGATCTAGGTTTTACGTAATTTCTCTTGATCGCTCGAGGAAAATGGCGGGATGCTTCCTTTGAAAGGGCATGGCCGATTTCCTCCGTCCTCCTTGACCCAGTCCGAGCTTGTGCTCCATCTGTAATGCCCTCCATGTCGATTGTGCGTTAAATAAAATCTTCCCTCCTTTTTTGCCCTCAATATGATTCCAAGATTTGAAGTGTTATCAGTCTCGGGGACGGCTGCTTCCTGTTTCATTTCACCACGTCGTCTACGGATATTTTAATATGATTCTGGCCGCCATAAACAGAAGCGGGACTTATCGCCTCACCTTACTTTGGTTTTGAAAACAGACACATATGAATAGTTGCCGAAGGCAAGCGGAAAAATTCTGAAGAATGCTGTACGAACGCCTGCATATACAATATTGGTTAACGTGTATGAAAGGAAGCTTCGACAACAGATCTGAATAAGCAAGAAATGTTTTCGAACAGTTTTTATGACTAAAACACGCGCAGCCATTATTTATTCAACAAGCTTCTTTGTTTTATTAAACCATCACCTGACCCCCATGACCAACGTAAACTGGAAGGACTCCAATCTTGTGTGCAGTCATAACAGCAGTCAATATTAAATAACCCGATTTCCGTAGATGTCTGGTTTACACTACACAATCGTTTCCTTCATCAAGCGACGACTGTCAGTTGCCTTTATTTAATATTGTCTTCTGTTATGACTGTACACGAGACTGGATTCCTCCAAATTTAGGATGGTAAATTAGCCTGAAGATGGTTTAATGGAGCATCGAAACTGGTTGCGTAAATAGATTAAATGCAAAAGAGGTGACTGCAGGTGTTACAGTTTTCGTTTCAAACTGGCCAGCCGAAGTTCCTGTAACCAACTACTACAAGGATGGACATACAAAGATTTGTGATGATGTATGCCGAACCGGTAATCGCCTATGAATCATTGAACGAAAGATGGATGCTTTTCTATACGTCCACGATGTATTTCGTTGATGTTTTTATTTCTTTGTATTTCTCTCTCTAACTTCCAAGTTAGTTACAGACAACGTTATACTACTACTTTGATGTATCTACGTCTAACTTCTTGTCTGTTTTTAATTAATATAACTTATATATAGCTAAACGCTTTGATGTAACATCGATGTTAATGTTTTATTCTTTATTTTTGCTTATTATTCATGGCACACTTTGGTCAGCTCTTTACAATGAAAACCCGACGCTAAGAAGAGAATTTTCACAGCTTGTTGCACAGAAAGAGCCATGGATGCTTTGTCTTCCTTTTTTTAATACCACGGAAAATCGATACCGCCATCATCTTCATCTCAAATAATCAGCAGAGTACTTATAATCGCTTGAACCAGTTATGTGTTTTCGTTGTCAATAATAAGTTTGTGTTCTGTAAACTTTTTGTTGAGCCACCGTATTATATCCTTAGAGAAAGAGTACTATCCCAAGTGCTACGATGCATCTGAGTATACTATATTACTGAACTGAAAAGAAATTATCTTCCTTAACAAAAATTTATAAACGTTGTGGAGTGGTAAAGTACCTAATTATTTAGTGGGCATAGCTTTCAAAATACCTCACGTAGTTTTAATAAATGAACGGTTAAAGTTTCATCAAAATACAGTTATTAAGTAGAAGATATAAAATATTTAGCTCAATGATTTTTCTTATTGAAATAATAGTGTTTACGGTTTCCTGTGTTATATAGTTAGCAGTGTTTCCTGTATTGTGTTGCGACGAAAGTGTTCAGCCTCGATCTCAGTCTACCGAGAGATACGTTTCTGGGCCCGTGCTAATAGTTGAGCCTGTTTCAAATATCATATTACAATAACAGCAATCAAGAATAGGGAAGTGGCTACAATATTCAAACTATACTAGATCCAGCTATCACATGATCCACTGGAGTTCCACTTGAGCTAAATAATATAAGGAAGTGAAGGTTCCTTGAGAATAAAAATAATAATCTGTACAGAGGATATTACCTCATAACTACTTCAGTAGTAATAATTTCTTACAATTAAACCGACCAAAGAACCTCTTGTCCAAGCCAGTAGTACACCACCATTATTAATCATTTATCTATACTTATTATCTTCCCACTGAAATCTACAGATAGTGTTATTGAGAGCCAGTTGTTACCTAAACGTGTTAATACTCCCGTGTAATTCAATTCAAATCACTGGCTCGTTACTTGCTAAACTGTGCTACTGCCTTCTATCTTATCAACAAAACAGAAATTGAGTACCAAGTAAGGTCAACCCAAATAGTTAACCGAACCATACTAGTACTGGGTACATCTTTGCCCAGTTAGGCTGGCGACCATTTACGTAATCACAGTTTAGTTGATTATTAATAGAAATTTGCTTGGGTTTCCGTTTATCTTGCTACGGATTGCTATCAATAGAAACACGGTCACGGTCACGAAATAAAAATCCTTTGACAGGAATAACGTTATAGGTGTATCACTAATTTTAATAGTAGCCGACTGTGCTATAACTTTTGAGTTTATTCTACAGGTCTACGTGATTCAACTAGTTATACACTACAGGAAAGGTTTGGCCGAGTTTGACTTAGCCTAAATTTGGATTTACTCTATTCAGCACGAATTGAAACCTGCGTTTAATTTCACTTGACACTCTTGTGTCCAGAGTTTCGGTTATTTGGTATCTCGGATAACTTTGTAGCCAGCCAGTCAACATGCGCTGTAGTTTCTTCAACCGAACGTTAAGGTGCATGAGTGCCCACAAACGACAGAAGCGCATAACACTCACCGCACTGCACCGTCATTACTGCACACTTAAAAGAATTTACAGTTTCCATCAGGGTTAAAATAATATGATTACTTTTCTTATTTTACAGCGTTTTTACGCCTAAATTAACTTCACACTGTAATTCACGGATTAAATTACAGTGTTTTATTTTGGGGATAAAATTAGTAGTTTAGCTCCATTGTCGCCTTGCAGTGTCGATCGCCATAACAGATCTTCCGGGAACTTCGGAAGTGTGATATCCAATCTGTTTTTATCCTACAGGCAGCGGCTTTATATATCCTGTGTTGAGAATAGATTTCTATTATTTTCAGTTTCTTATATACTGATTATTTTTTCTTCATACATAGCATATTGTCTTCCCTTGTTATCTCATTTATCATTTGAAGTACTTCATTTCTAATCATGAGCTAATATCTTGAGTGAAGTTCAATCGATGTACAGTCCAATGCAGGGGATACGTTCTTGGAATTGTTTTTACCTGTACTCCAGATTCCTCCCTTCGTAATTGTTTCAAGGAGTTTTACTGTTTCTTCACCAGATGCTCTTGGTATATTTCTTACGTGTCTATGCTGTTTATTTTGCACTTCTATAATAATTCCATTATGGCTTTGTAACCTCAGTAAATTTCAAAAATTAAGACTGTTAACACACATTCATTTGGGTCAAGCTGCTCTTTTTTTAGTGTTAACATTGTTGAAAGATCTCTTCTGCTACCATAAGAAGCAAAGCAGACTTTTCTTTTCCTTTCCGGTTTTTTTATGGTTGGTCTCGTTTTATCTCCTCCATTCTTTCCTTCATTTTGGCTGTCCTAACCTTATATGATTTTGCAGAATGTTTTATGTACGTTTATACAAGTATATGAGACAACCTAAAGGATTTTTGTTTTGTTTTATGCAACGGGCTTTGTATCTTCATTTCTTGAATATTTCAAAAGTACTTTTTGTATTTTATTTTTCGCACAAATTGTCCACCAATCCGTGAACATCAGTACTTGTCACTTTTTATTGCTTTCGTTCTACGTTTCTACTGCGACTGGTTTTATTCCTTCAAGATTTAGTCTCTAATTTCTCTTTCCCTGAGTATTTTCTTTTTCGAGGAGTTTTCCAATTTCAGAAACACTGCTTGATAAAAAGGAAAGAAGACTGACTGGCTTACTTTTTGAGCTGAATGTTTGATTTTTCAAGCATTTATTTTTCACTGTTTTTTGTCTAATCACCTTATTGCATTACTGCTGACGTATGTATTTCTGGGCGTCATGGAGCTTGTAAGTCCAGGTGTCTGCTAAGTTCCGGACACTTAGTATAAATGAAGCGGTCAGCGGAAGAACGTGCTAATCTCAGTTTAGTAAGGATTAATGTGCTCACACTACCCCATTTTTTCTCGAATACACCACATGTTGGGACTAGTAGCTAGTTTCATATGTAAAGTTACAAAGCAGTGTCTACTACATAAATTCATTTGTCTTCTTGTATTTATGTTGTTGTCTTTGAATTTAACGGAACATACGGCATATAGTAATTTAAGATACATTCTTGTGGGCTAGCACTTCCTTTTACCAACCCCTTCAGTTCTGCCTTTTATCATTTTTATTTAATACGCAAATAACTTTTCCAGTGAGGATTATTCGTATATTACTGCTGTAAGTTCTTGTCCAAAGGAGGTTTGCCTAACATATTAGCATTTCAGCCTGGTGAGACACAGCTGTTTGTTATTGCTGCACCATCGACATACATTACACCTGATACCTCTCCTGTTTTGCGTAGTTCGCGAAATATGATCCTTTGTACCCTCCATTAAAAGAATTACTTTTCCTAACTGGTCTATGATGTTGACAACTCAATTACATCAAGTAATAGCTCTTACCTGCCTCCGCTTGTTAAAACACGGTGGCGCTTTCTGAAAGATTGAGGCATTATATTTCAACGTCACCGCTACTTCTGTTCAGATTATAGGTTATCGTCTTGTTATCCATAGTAATTATTAACATGTTTATTATTGTTATATAAGGAAATTAACGGCATTTCTTACATTTCTAGGCTTCCCTCGTGTAACTTTACTTAGTCCTATTTGTCGACACCAAATGGTTCAAATGGCTCTGAGCACTATGGGACGCAACTGCTGAGGTCATAAGTCCCCTAGAACTTAGAACTACTTAAACCTAACTAACCTAAGGACATCACTCACATCCGTGCCCGAGGCGGGATTCGAACCTGCGACCGTAGCGGTCACGCGGTTCCGGACTGAAGCGCCTAGAACCGCACGGCCACACCGGCCGGCTATTTGTCGACACCTGGGATTGATTGAACTGCCATGAGTTACTGAATATCTGCGTTGTTAAAATTCAGGCTACTTACATTACTTTAGTCTTCCTTTCCTACTGCCGTATTCTGAGGTATACTTCATTTTCTTCTTGTTTTCTGTTGTAATTTTCTCGTAAAATCTGTTTCAATTTTAACATCTTATTTTGCTGCTTCTCTTGCGAGTTTGATGATGTTTCTTTCTTTATTAATAATCGTTGTTGTCTTTGTGTATATTTTTGACGTTGACATCTCCTGCTTCCCACTTTTGGCATTTGTTGATGTACTGTATTTTCCTCTCCTGATGTTTCTGTCGTTACCTTCTCTTGAATGTCACACCTCATTTTTGTGAACGTAAGATCTTTATTGTTCAATATTTGCGTTTCTTCGTGTCTTGCGTGTTGAAACTACTGCCAAATATTATCCAGAATCAAATATAGATGGAGCGCAGTTTTTCAGGGTGTCGCTAAGAGAATGCCAGTTGCCTGGTTTGGAAGTAGGGGTAAGGTACAAAAAACTTTCTTAACTGTTTTGCCTGTTGCGAATAGGACTCTCGGTTTGAGGGCTCCGTACAATGTTAATTATGTATATAGTGTGTTGATTCATCAAGGGAGTCGAGAATCTGGATGATTTTCGCCTGTTATCGACATTGATATAGCCAAGATATCGGTTCCAGTAATTCGAAGACTTTCGACCTTTCTTTTTATAAGTTTAGAGTCGGATGAAAATGACTAAATAAATAATTTTTCGTATGATATAATCACAAATTAACAATTATCAGATTTTTCCCTTTTCATGTACTGCGAAACCTTGCTTCTTAGCAACTTCCATGACTCTCTGTCAACATGGAGCACTCTACAGGTTACCATGAGTGAATTTGCGAGTATCAAAATGTGTGACATAAATCGCTATATCTTTTGACTGCATTAGCTTAGAAGCTTCCATCTATTTGACGAAGGAACGGTATACATTAGTATGCGAAGTAAATTTCAGTTTGATACCTCTGTTTGGTCCCGCGAAAAAGCGTCTTTAACGCTCGGTGAGGCCGACAGATACACGGACAACAAAATGATCTTTCAAAGGTTACGTTTTTACCGACTGCGTTACAGAACCCTAAAAAGACTATATTTTACCTAAATATAAAATTACAATGCATATTGTGTGTAAAGGCTATGTCTATAATTTTAATATTCATTTGATAAGTGATAAGGTATGATTATATGAAATTATTTCTTATTAACTAAAATTGCCTGTAACGATGTAGTCTACATCCTAAGTCGTCTTTGCAACGTATTTTAAATGATGCAGCACAGCCTAAGCAAATCACGAATCATCAGCTGTGACTGATCAGTTTAATGGAGTAATCCCTCACATAACCTACATCTACATCTACATCTACATTTATACTCCGCAAGCCACCCAAAGGTGTGTGGCGCACGGCACTTTACGTGCCACTGTCATTACCTCCTTCTCTGTTCCAGTCGCGTATGGTTCGGGGGAAGAACGACTGTCTGAAAGCCTCCGTGCGCGCTCGTATCTCTCTAATTTTACATTCGTGATCTGCTCGGGAGGTAAAAGTAGGCGGAAGCAATATATTCGATACCTCATCCAGAAACGCACCCTCTCGAAACTTGGCGAGCAAGCTACACCGCGATGCAGAGCGCCTCTCTTGCAGAGTCTGCCACTTGAGTTTGCTGAACATCTCCGTAACGCTATCACGGTTACCAAATAACCCTGTGACGAAACGCGCCGCTCTTCTTTGGATCTTCTCTATCTCCTCCGTCAACCCGATCTCGTACGGATCCCACACTGATGAGCAATACTCAAATATAGGTCGAACGAGTGTTTTGTAAGCCACCTCCTTTGTTGATGGACTACATTTTCTAAGGACTCTCCCAGTGAATCTCAACTTGGTACCCGCCTTACCAACAATTAATTTTATATGATCATTCCACTTCAAATCATTCCGCACGCATACTCCCAGATATTTTACAGAACTAACTGCTACCAGTGTTTGTTCCGCTATCATATAATCATACAATAAAGGATCCTTCTTTCTATGTATTCGCTATACATTACATTTGTCTATGTTAGGGGTAAGTTGCCACTCCCTGCACCAAGTGCCTATCCGCTGCATATCTTCCGCCGGCCGCGGTGGTCTCGCGGTTAAGGCGCTCAGTCCGGGACCGCGCGACTGCTACGGTCGCAGGTTCGAATCCTGCCTCGGGCATGGATGTGTGTGATGTCGTTAGGTTAGTTAGGTTTAAGTAGTTCTAAGTTCTAGGGGACTGATGACCACAGAAGTTAAGTCCCATAGTGCTCAGAGCCATTTGAACCATTTTGCAGATCTTCCTGCATTTCGCTATAATTTTCTAGTGCTGCAACTTCTCTGTATACTACAGCATCATCCGCGAAAAGCCGCATGGAACTTCTGACACTATCTACTAGGTCATTTATATATATTGTGAAAAGCAATGATCCCATAACACTCCCCTGTGAACCGCCAGAGGTTACTTTAACGTCTGTAGACGTCTCTCCATTGATAACAGCATGCTGTGTTCTATTTGCTAAAAACTCTTCAATCCAGCCACACAGCTGGTCTGATATTCCGTAGGCTCTTACTTTGTTTATCAGGCGACAGTGCGGAACTATATCGAACGCCTTCCGCAAGTCAAGGAAAATAGCATCTACCTGGGAGCTTGTATTTAATATTTTCTGGGTCTCATGAACAAATAAAGCGAGTTGGGTCTCACACGATCGCTGTTTCCGGAATCCATGTTGATTCCTACAGAGTAGATTCTGGGTTTCCAAAAACGACATGATACGCGAGCAAAAAACATGTTCTAAAATTCTACAACAGATCGACGTCAGAGATATAGGTCTATAGTTTTGCGCATCTGCTCGACGACCCTTCTTGAAGACTGGGACTACCTGTGCTCTTTTACAATCATTTGGAACCTTCCGTTCCTCTAGAGACTTGCGGTACACGGCTGTTAGAAGGGGGGGGGGGCAAGTTCTTTCAAGTACTCTGTGTAGAATCGAATTGGTATCCCGTCAGATCCAGCAGACTTTCCTCTGTTGAGTGATTCCAGTTGCTTTTCTATTCCTTGGACACTTATTTAGATGTCAGCTATTTTTTCGTTTGTGCGAGGATTTAGAGAAGGAACTGCAGTGCGGTCTTCCTCTGTGAAACAGCTTTGGTGAAAGGTGTTTAGTATTTGAGCTTTACGCGTGTCATCCTCTGTTTCAATGCCGTCATCATCCCGGAGTGTCCGGATATGCTGTTTCGAGCCACTTACTGATTTAACGTAAGACCAGAACTTCCTACGATTTTCTGTCAAGTCGGTACATAGAATTTTACTCTCGAATTCACTGAACGCTTTACGCATAGCCCTCCTTACGCTAACTTTGACATCGTTTAGCTTCTGTTTGTCTGCGAGGCTTTGGCTGCATTTAAACTTGGAGTGAAGCTCTCTGTGCTTTCGCAGTAGTTTCCTAACTTTGTTGTTGAACCACGGTGGGTTTTTCCCGTCCCTCACAGTTTTAGTCGGCACCTACCTGTGTAAAACGCATTTTACGACTGCCTTGAACTTTTTCCATAACCACTCAACATTGTCAGTGTCTGAACTGAAATTTTCGTTTTGATCTGTTAGGTAGTCTGAAATCTGACTTCTATTACTCTTGCTAAACAGATAAACCTTCCTCCCTTTTTTTATATTCCTACTAACTTCCATATTCAGGGATGCTGCAATGGCCTTATGATCACTGATTCCCTGTTCTGTACATACAGAGTCGAAAAGTTCGGGTCTGTTTGTTATCAGTAGGTCCAAGATGCTATCTCCACGAGTCGGTTCTCTGTTTAATTGCTCGAGGTAATTTTCGGATAGTGCACTCAGTATAATGTCACCTGATGCTCTGTCCCTACCACCCGTCCTAAACATCTGAGTGTCCCAGTCTATATCTGGTAAATTGAAATCTCCACCTAAGACTATAACATGCTGAGAAAATTTATGTGAAATGTGTTCCAAATTTTCTCTCAGTTGTTCTGCCACTAATGCTGCTGAGTCAGGAGGTCGGTAAAAGGAGCCAATTATTAACCTGGCTCGGTTGTTGAGTGTAACCTCCACCCATAATAATTCACAGGAACTATCCACCTCTACTTCACTACAGGATAAACTACTACTAACAGTGACAAACACGCCACCACCCGTTGCATGCAATCTATCCTTTCTAAACACCGTCTGTGCCTTTGTAAAAATTTCGGCAGAATTTATCTCTGGCTTCAGCCAGCTTTCTGTACCTATGATTTCAGCTTAGATGTTTTCTATCAGCGCTTGAAGTTCCGGTACTTTACCAATGCAGATTCGACAGTTTACAATTACAATACCGATTGCTGCTTGGTCCCCGCATGTCCTGACTTTGCCCCGCACCCTTTGAGGCTGTTGCCCTTTCTGTACTTGCCCGAGGCCACCTAACATAAAAACCCTCCCATTCCACGCCACACAACCCCTGCTACCCATGTAGCCGCTTGCTGCGTGTAGTGGACTCCTGACCTATCCAGCGGAACCCGAAACCCCAGCACCCTATGGCACAAGTCGAGGAATCTGCAGCCCACACTGTCGCAGAACCGTCTCAGCCTCTGATTCAGACCCTCCACTCGGCTCTCTAGCAAAGGTCCGCAGTCAGTCCTGTCGATGATGCTGCAGATGGTGAGCTCTACTTTCATCCCGCTAGCGAGACTGGCAGTCTTCACCAAATCAGATAGCCCCCGGAAGCCAGAGAGGATTTCCTCCGATCCATAGCGACACACATCATTGGTACCGACATGAGCGACCACCTGCAGATGGGTGCACCCTGTACCCTTCATGGCATCCGGAAGGACCCTTTCCACATCTGGAATGACTACCCCCGGTATGCACACGGAGTGCACATTGGTTTTCTTCCCCTCTCTTGCTGCCATACTTCATGGTCTGACCACGATCTTCATAAACTGAAACCAGTTACCATGAATTAAATAATCCGCGGTCAAGAGTGATTACATCATGGAATTGAACTGAGGTCGCTGTTTTCCAACCATGTTATTAAAAATCATCGAATATACTACATATAGTCTACTTCGTTATTATGAATTATCCTATTCCTAAACTTATACATCAGTCTTGCGTGTACAGTACATGAAGAAATAAGTGTATATGACTGATGCACTCACGTATGCCAACACAGGTAAAATTGTTTAATGATTCTCGCATCAAACAAAGCAGAGACTCACAAGGAAATTCAACGTGCTGCCAGACCTCTAATCTATAAAAATCAATCGAAATGTTACTTAAATTTATGTTATAAACCTAAGACAATCCAGTTGGCCAGAAGCAAGAGGCTTTTACTGCGTCGCCTATATCGAATCTATCTGTTATTTATGGAAGCTAGGAGAAGGGCTCTTGGGTAGATACCCTATAGACGCTGAATGCTCGGACTTCCTTTAACAGCCGGCCGGTGTGGCCGTGCGTCTCTGGGCGCTTCAGTTTGGAACCGCGTGACCACTACGGTCGCAGGTTCGAATCCTGCCTCGGGCATGGATGTGTGTGATGTCCTTAGGTTCGTTAGGTTTAAGTAGTTCTGATTTATAGGGGACTGATGACCTCAGATGTTGAGTCCCATAGTGCTCAGAGCCTTCCTTTAACAGTCTGCGGTGGAAACTTTGTCAAATGCTTTCCTGAATTCTAGGAATACAGAATAGTTCGCAGGATATCACGTGAGAAAAGAGCAGGTTCAGTTTGGCACTAGCAATTCTTTCGCAGTACATGCTGATTTGTGGACAGAAGCTTCTCCTTCTCAAGGAAATGTAGTATATTCGATGATTTTTGATAACATGGTTGGAAAACAGCGAACTCAATTCAGTTCCATGATATAATCACTCTTGATCGCGGATTATTTAATTCATGGTAACTGGTTTCAGTTTATGAAGACCATCACCAGACCATGAAGTAACGTTGAAAGTTTAACATAAATTTTCTTAAAGGGGACATCAGGAATATTAAACACATAATTAATGTACTAAAACGATGCTACCTGTGATTAAAAAAAAATGTAAAACCGTCGTGTCTGTTTGTCGCTGAACACGGTAATCTCCAAACCTACTGGACGTATTTTCATGGGGTTTTCGTGGTAACTTGAGCATAGTTTGGGACACCGCTGGCCTACAGGCTTCAGTTCATCAACATCGGATCACGGTAAAAATATATTGTGTTTTAAAGTTATACTATAACGTTCTTGTCTGTTTGTCTGAACACGCTGATCTCCAAGGACACTAGACAGGTTTTTGTGTGGTTTTTCACTGGGAACTCCAGCGTAACTCGGGGCATAGTAGATGTCATACTTCATCAAAGTAGAGTCACGAAAAAAATTTATACATACTATAAAATTTATGTACGTATCCTCCTAAGCCACTGAACCGACTTCAACCAAATTTGCTACACGGGTTACGTATTGTCGAGAAAGAGTCGTTGTGGGGGTAAGAACAACCTAATTATCTAAGAGGTGTTGGTAGAGGTTCAAAAAGAATTGTAGGGCACCACACACGAATACCCGGATTTTATTCATCAGTTTTTGAAAACGAGAGCACTTAGTTATTTGCAACAGGCTTTACAGATAATTTCAAACGTTTACGGAACTTTTTCTCGCTGACAACCGCCACATAATGATGAAAGGAAACCGGTTTTCCGCTTACTACATTTTAGATTTTCACTCCTACATCAGGCATGACGTTTTAATTTACTACTTATATACTACTAACTCTATTCGCGACACTGTTTGCGGACGGTATTTACATATACCACTGAATGTACCTGAAAAATTACATCTATATACGAATCAAAGTTCAGGAAATATGAGGTCATATACACTGAACTTCGTGAAAAATTGACGCATTATTTGTGACTTTTACTTTTATTATTACTGACCTGCTGAACCAATTTCCATAAAATTTTATACGGTGATAGCTTGAACCATGAAGAAGAGCGTAGTCTACATCAAAAGTGTTATGCCCATTAGAAAAACTATGTACCCTCTGACTTTTGAACTACATTATATCTGTGAAAATGCTTTTCTTGGTTGATATGTGCGACGTGATACGATTTAAAGAGATGAATGCAATGCTTACACGTACTTTAAGGTGTTTATTCCGTACTTCTACACTGTTTGTCACATAATGTACACGTCGCGCAATGTATAGCTATTACCCGTACTACCCAGTATTTGAGAATGAGAGAACTTAATGCCTTTGGTCAGAATTTAGACGTAATTTCAATCTTTTTTGAAGCTTTCTCCCGATAACAGTCCCCGCCAGATGCTGAAAAAAAATTGTTTATCCTATACTACATTTTCGCCGTTCATGCAGTAAAACTGTCGCATCAAGCATGACGTCATAACGTTTAAATTTAGTGCTTCTTGCTGCTAACTCTATTCGCAACATATGTCGTAGACAGCATCCACATACGCTGCTGAGTGTACCTACAAGATTATGTCACTGAACGACACATAGTTCAGGAGATAGGGAGGAAGGAGGAAATGAACAGAGAGATGGAGAGGAGGAGATGGACAGAGAGAGGGAGAGGAAGAGAGGGACAGAGAGAGGGAGAGGAAGAGAGGGACAGAGAGAGGGAGAGGAAGAGATGGACAGAGAGAGGGAGAGGAAGAGATGGACAGAGAGAGGGAGAGGAGGATATGGACAGAGAAAGGAAGAGATGGACAGAGAGAGGGAGAGGAGGAGATGGACAGAGAAAGGGAGAGGAAGAGATGGACAGAGAGAGGGAGAGGAAGGGATGGACAGAGAAAGGGAGAGGAAGAGAGGGACAGAGAGAGGGAGAGGAAGAGATGGACAGAGAGAGGGAGAGGAAGAGATGGACAGAGAGAGGGAGAGGAAGAGATGGACAGAGAGAGGGAGAGGAAGAGAGGGCAGAGAGAGGGGGGAATAGCGGATACACAGAGAAAGGGTGGAATAGCAGATATAGCAGACTGACAGAGAGAGGGAGGGAGTCAATAGCAGATGGACAGAGAGAGGCGGGAATAGAAGAGAGAGGGGGGATCATCTGATGGACAGAGCGAAGGGGGAATAGCAGATTGACAGAGAGGGGGGGAGGTGGTCAGAGTGAAGTGGGAGGGGATCGACCGAGAGGGGGGGGGCAGAGGAGATGAATAGCGAAAGATGGAAAGAGAAGATAGACCAGTAGAATTGAAATAAATACATGCCAAGGCAACGCGAGGTACTCAGCTAGTAGATAACAAAAGTTATCACAAATTACAAGAGATTTATACCCTTTAGTGATCTGCAGAAGGGCGTGCGGAGCCATACATGTGACAAAATGGCATTCATCGACTGCCGAATAGTGCAAAAGAGCTACGCCTTATTAAGGTGAAACTTCGCCCAATGTCACGCGCATGATCGCGGAAAGCGCCAATGAGAAGCATACTTTGTAAACGTATGTAAATGCATCGAGAAAAGTCATGTAAATAAATGGGTTAATACACTCCAATACAGAAACGATGCACCACGGAGAAAGAATATTAATGGGACATAAACTGGTGGATGTGATGTACATATTCATACAAATTATTATAATTTCAGAGATACTGGATGATTTATTCAACAGGAAGAACTTCATAAATTGAGCAAGTCAATAATATACGTTGGTCCACTCCCTACACTTATGCACTCCTATCATTCTGTTTGGCATTGATTGATAGAGTTTCTGGATGTCGTAAGGGATATCGAACCAACTTCTGTCCAACTGACTCTTGAAGCCGTCAGAATTCAGAGATGTAAATGAAGGTGCATACTGTTCTCTATCTGGGAGGGATCCGGCGATCTTGATGGCAAAGATAAGATTTGGGAAACACGAAAACAAGCAGTAGAAATTCTAGCTATGTGTGGTCTGGGATTATCCAGCTAAAATGTGAGCCCAAGGACATCGAAACGGCGCGTAGAATGACGTCAACGTACCGCTATGCTGCAAGGGCGCTGCAGGTGACAAAAAAACCTTCCTGCCATGAAAAGACATGGCACCCCACACCATCACCCCTGGTTGTCGGGCCTTGTGGCAGGCGACACTAGTTCGTATCCCACCACTGTGCCAGGCGCCTCCAAACTCGTTTTGGCCCTGCAATCTCGTTGTGTGGAGTAGACTACTCTTCAGTGCCGAATACCGCTGCGAACAGACCCGATGACATTGCGTCTGGAAATAACCCGGAGAGTGGTGGGACACCAACCCGCCTGTCGCCCGCCATGTGACACAGTCTGGGGTGTCCGCCTCCGTAGCGTAGCCGTAGCGTTAGTGTCTACCACGCAGGAGGCTCGGGTTCGACTCCCGCCGATGTGGCGTCAGCTAAGGAGGACTTGCAATACGGCGGCCGAACTCCCACGCATGGGGCCTCCCGGCCAACAATGCCATACGATCATATCATTTCAGTCTGGGGTGCGATTTATTTTCAGAGATGGACTTCTTTGGTTGTCATCCATATCCTTACAGCTCAGCGGTACGTCGACGACATTCTACACCCAGTTTTGTTGCCCTTCATGGCAAGAAATGATGGGTTTACATTTCAGCAAGGTAAAGCCTGCCCGCACCCGGCGAAAGTTTCTACTGCTTGTCTTCGTCCTTCTCAAACCCTACCTTGCCCAACAATATCGCTGGATCTCTCCCCAATTGAGAACTTTTGGAGCGCTGTGGGCAGGTCCCTGCGAGCAGCTTGGAATTCTGACGACCAAACGTGTCAGTACAGCAGAGTTTGGTACGATATCCCTCTGGACGACATCCAGAAACTCTGTCAATCAAAGCCAAGCCGAATAACTGCTTGCACAGGGGCCAGAAGTGGACCAAAGCGCTATTGACTTGCTCAATATGTGAAGCTCTTTCTCTTGAACAAATAACTCAATTTTTCTGAAATTGTAAAAATTTATTTGTCTGTTTATGTACATCACATATAACAATTTCCGTCGCATTCGGATTATTCCTTGGTGGTAAATCGTTCTTCGTTTTCAGTATTAGTCTTGGAGTGGGTATCAGTATTACTCGTCAAACACATTAAACACATTTATAAAAAAAAAAAAAAAAAAAAAAAAAAACTAAATAAGAATAAGAAGGACAGTGAAATGCAATCAGTTACGTTAAACTGAAGTACGTCCTGTAGGCAATACGTGAAAGTAACAGATCGTAAAAGCTTAGTCAAAGAGTGGAGAAAACTAATCAATGCAACGACGTATCCAGACGCCATGTACGCTAGCGGCCTAGAGATCATTAACGAAGGACGCGACAGGAGGGACGTCCGACAAGCGGCGCTACCTGTCACAATGGAGATGAAAGCATCCACGCAGGCCGACATAGCGTCAGTTTCCACGGAAATAACTTGCCCGATACTCAACCATGTATGTGCTATGCGGCTAGGATGTTGTCCATTCAACGATATGTCACCGCAAGATGCTATCAGCCACCAAGGGCACAGGAGGTATTGTAAATAGGAGTAATTAACTTAGCGTAATAACACAGGTCCATTTCCATCAAAACGACTTGTCTTTTATCCAGTTATAAGGTAGTGACATTTTACAATAAACTGACAGTAAACTGACAAGAAAATGTCAGATACTTGAGTGTAAAGGAGTACAACAATAAGAAAAATATGTCTGGTAAAAAATGTTCTAGCTTAGAGTATAAAAAATGTAAATACATTAAAATATAGTAAGTGCACCAAATGCTATATGAATACATCATCAGGAGTCTTTTATCTTTTTGAGTAAAACAATAAAAGATCAAATAAGAAACAAAGAAAAGCAGTATTGTTCTAAATGAGTCGGCAAAGAGGAGATAAATGTATTTCCTTCTCAAATAAATTTCTTCATGCAGCAAACATGGGACAGTACTTATGATGAGCAAAAATTTCGATTTCGTCAAGGGTATCGAACAAGTGTTCTGTTATACTCGAACTGAGAATATGTTCAAGCATTATGCAACATATCAATGTCAATGATGTTGGCCTGTAATTTCACGGGTCCGTTCTTATACTCTTCTTATATAAAGGAGTCACCTGCGCTTTATTCCAGCCTTGTTGGTCTTTGCGCTGGGGGAGAGATTCGCGATATATGCCATTGAACACTCTCTGTAAAACCAAACTGGGATTCCATCCGGATATGAAAATTTACTTGTTTTCACCTCTTTGTTGCCTTTCCCTGCCCGGTATGCCTATTAGGATGCGCTCCACATGGGAGTCGGTGAGACAGTCAAACGACGGTATACGAGAATTTGTACGACCTCTTGTGTGATGATTTCTTAAATGCGAAATTTAAGAACTTCAGCTTTATTCTCGCTGTCATCTGCTTCGACAATACACTTGGCAACGTGTATTGGATAGAAGCCTTCTACTTGCTTAGCGAAATTACGTAGCACCAGAAACTGCACGGGTTCTAAGCAAGATCTTTGGTAAGATATGATGATGGAAGTCGCTGTAAGTTTCGCGCATGGATCTCTTTATAGCCGCACGAATTTCTACCACCTTCAGTCTGGCGTCACTTGCACGTTCTTTTTAGACAGAGAGTGCAACAGTCTCTGCTTCCTCATCATTTTCCGAGTTTTATCATTAAAAGCTATTTTTCTGAGTGAAGCCTCCATGTGCAGCGAACAGGATCTCTTAGAGATATGATATAGAATTAGAGGAACACTGATATGTTCTCAGTGAATTTGGCACAATTCTTTGTATGCAACTCACAAGTCGACAGCAGTGGTTGCCGGAGGACCCAGACGTATAATCTACGGTTCACCAACACCCCAGGTATTTCATTGGATGACGTATCAGGGGAACACATAGATCTGGTACAATGTGGCACCAGTCACTCGTCGAAGGCGGTTTGCAAATTTCTCCTCACGCCGTCGATATTTAACCCGCTGAAATGTGAAACTTTGTTTTTTGCATATATAAAAAGCAGTTATTCAACCCTAAATCATCCCTGACGCAGTGGCTGCTGTTCAGAGTGATCTACAACATGTTCTGTACCGTGGCGTTCCAGTCTATCTGTTTAAACTCTACGAGTTTCTGGTTTCTGCATGAAGTAACCAACTCCAAAACGTGTGCGCTAGCAGTACAAACTGTTCCCAGTTGTTGACATTTACAAGTACACGAATGTCATATGCTCCAACGATAACCATACAGGCTGTCCCAACATAAGATGTACACTCTTTGAAACAGAATATCTCTTCAATTGAAGCAAGTGGAAATGAAAACTTTGGCGTAAAATACATTAAAATGTGACTGATGATGACATATGCTTCAAATGACCACTCTCCGCCACAATTCATCTTTGACAAAAACTTACAACGGAAATACACTCCTGGAAATGGAAAAAAGAACACATTGACACCGGTGTGTCAGACCCACCATACTTGCTCCGGACACTGCGAGAGGGCTGTACAAGCTATGATCACACGCACGGCACAGCGGACACACCAGGAACCGCGGTGTTGGCCGTCGAATGGCGCTAGCTCCGCAGCATTTGTGCACCGCCGCCGTCAGTGTCAGCCAGTTTGCCGTGGCATACGGAGCTCCATCGCAGTCTTTAACACTGGTAGCATGCCGCGACAGCGTGGACGTGAACCGTATGTGCAGTTGACGGATTTTGAGCGAGGGCGTATAGTGGGCATGCGGGAGGCCGGGTGGACGTACCGCCGAATTGCTCAACACGTGGGGCGTGAGGTCTCCACAGTACATCGATGTTGTCGCCAGTGGTCGGCGGAAGGTGCACGTGCCCGTCGACCTGGGACCGGACCGCAGCGACGCACGGATGCACGCCAAGACCGTAGGATCCTACGCAGTGCCGTAGGGGACCGCACCGCCACTTCCCAGCAAATTAGGGACACTGTTGCTTCTGGGGTATCGGCGAGGACCATTCGCAACCGTCTCCATGAAGCTGGGCTACGGTCCCGCACACCGTTAGGCCGTCTTCCGCTCACGCCCCAACATCGTGCAGCCCGCCTCCAGTGGTGTCGCGACAGGCGTGAATGGAGGGACGAATGGAGACGTGTCGTCTTCAGCGATGAGAGTCGCTCCTGCCTTGGTGCCAATGATGGTCGTATGCGTGTTTGGCGCCGTGCAGGTGAGCGCCACAATCAGGGCTGCATACGACCGAGGCACACAGGGCCAACACCCGGCATCATGGTGCGGGGAGCGATCTCCTACACTGGCCGTACACCACTGGTGATCGTCGAGGGGACACTGAATAGTGCACGGTACATCCAAACCGTCATCGAACCCATCGTTCTACCATTCCTAGACCGGCAAGGGAACTTGCTGTTCCAACAGGACAATGCACGTCCGCATGTATCCCGTGCCACCCAACGTGCTCTAGAAGGTGTAAGTCAACTACCCTGGCCAGCAAGATCTCCGGATCTGTCCCCCATTGAGCATGTTTGGGACTGGATGAAGCGTCGTCTCACGTGGTCTGCACGTCCAGCACGAACGCTGGTCCAACTGAGGCGCCAGGTGGAAATGGCATGGCAAGCCGTTCCACAGGACTACATCCAGCATCTGTACGATCGTCTCCATGGGAGAATAGCAGCCTGCATTGCTGCGAAAGGTGGATATACACTGTACTAGTGCCGACATTGTGCATGCTCTGTTGCCTGTGTCTATGTGCCTGTGGTTCTGTCAGTGTGACCATGTGATGTATCTGACCCCAGGAATGTGTCAATAAAGTTTCCCCTTCCTGGGACAATGAATTCATGGTGTTCTTATTTCAATTTCCAGGAGTGTACCTACGGTATTGCCGGCCGGTGTGGCCGTGCGGTTCTAGGCGCTTCAGTCTGGAACCGCGCGACCGCTACGGTCGCAGGTTCGAATCCTGCCTCGGGCATGGATGTGTGTGATGTCCGTAGGTTAGTTAGGTTTAAGTAGTTCTAAGTTCTAGGGGACTGATGACCTGAGATGTTAAGTCCCATAGTGCTCAGAGCCATTTGAACTATTTGAACCTAAGGTATTGTTTCAAATGGAATAGCCTCCCACACTTTTCCAATTTCTTCTCTTACATCATCCAGTGTTTGTTGTACCCAAAAGAAGTCCAAATGGTATAAAACCGGTGACGAACCTGGATTCTCCACTGCTCTTCCTCTACGTCCTTCCCATCTCGAAAGGGACGTGCGATCAAGAAATTCCCTCACATAAAGCTGAAAGTGAGGTGGAGCCTCATCCTGTTGAACGTAATGTTCAACATCGTCAACAATGTCTTTAAGACGTGGAGTTATCACGCACCAAAACTCTAGATCTCACCTGTGAAATTCTCTTCAAAGAAGTACGGTCCCATGAGCCCTATAGACGACACGCCACACCAGGCGGATATTCATGATTAAACATTAAATTTAACACACCTTCTTTCAGTTACGTATGAGTTTTATTTAGCCCAACGCACGCAGTTGTGGTGGTTAATTTCCCCGTTACGTTTAAAGATCGCTTCATGCGGCCAAAGAATTAGCTCCTGAAAAGGTTTATACTCTTCAAACACCCGTATGAGCCACTCACAAAACTCAGGATCTTCCTTGTTCAGAGCACGTAGAAGTGTCGGAGTGTAAGGCTTCTGTCTCTGAGTCTTCAAAATTCTACTAACGGTGATTCTGTTAATCCCAGTTTCATGCGAGGGTTGCCCTACAGACTTATTCGAGGACGCCTGAGTCACTGCATTAACACTTTCATTGACTGCCGAAATATCTACTTCGGCTACGTCCATTCCTGACATCACGCTCAGTTCCAGTGACTTAAAATTTGTCTCGGTTTCTTATAATTGTTAAGCGTCTTCCAAACTGAAATCGCCAACGTTGTCGAACTTTACTAATAATTTGTTTTCATGTGGTACTCACTGTCGCTTCTCAAGCGATAACGGCATGTTTATTTCCAGTTCAAGGAACAAATGGAAGACGCTAAGTTTTTCGCTGTCTTCTGAATTATTAGCCACAAAAATATTTCTTTCTGCTTAATTAAAGCAAGATTCTGTTTCAGGGAGTGTATAGTTCATTTTGGGACATTCTGTATACTATGGACGACAGACGGTCAATCCCAGTCATGCAGACAAAATGGTTGGTGTCAGATGCTTAGGTTTCTTCTGGTGGTGCAGTTCTTACTCATCGTTTATTACCCTCAAGACATGTACAAGCCGGATTGAGGCAATTTTCCCTGTTAGAACTTGTACTACTCGGCATCGGCGAGGAGTAATGGTGACACCCCTTTTCAGACGGACGTTTAGTGTGACGGCTCTTCAGAAAGTGACCTTTTTGGAAACCAGAGGGGGCTCTGTTATCACTGCTAAACTCCCTCCTGATTTTTACAATATTTAAAGTTGAGATTCATATGTATTTTCTAACGTTATATTCATCATCATCATCATCATCATTTAAGACTGATAATGCCTTTCAGCGTTCAGTCTGAAGCATAGTCCCCCTTATACAGTTCCTCCATGATCCCCTATTCAGTGCTAACATTGGTGCCTCTTCTGATGTTAAACCTATTACTTCAAAATCATTCTTAACCGAATCCAGGTACCTTCTCCTCGCTCTGCCCCGACTCCTCCTACCCTCTACTGCTGAACTCATGAGTCTCTTGGGTAACCTTGCTTCTCCCATGCGTGTAACATGACACCACCATCTAAGCCTGTTCGCCCTGACTGCTACATCTATAGAGTTCATTCCCAGTTTTTCTTTGATTTCCTCATTGTGGACACCCTCCAACCATTGTTCCCATCTACCAGTACCTACAATCATCCTAGCTACTTTCATATCCGTAACCTCAACCTTGTTGATAAGGTAACCTGAATCCACCCAGCTTTCGCTGCCATACAACAGAGTTGGTCGAAAGATTGAACGGTGCACAGATAACTTAGTCTTGGTACTGACTTCCTTCTTGCAGAAGAGAGTAGATCGTAGCTGAGCGCTCACTGCATTAGCTTTGCTACACCTCGCTTCCAGTTCTTTCACTATGTTGCCATCCTGTAAGAATATGCATCCTAAGTACTTGAAACCGTCCACCTGTTCTAACTTTGTTCCTCCTATTTGGCACTCAATCCGTTTATATTTCTTTCCCACTGACATTACTTTCGTTTCGGAGATGCTAATCTTCATACCATAGTCCATACATTTCTGATGTAGCTCTGAAATATTACTTTGCAAACTTTCAATCGAATCTGCCATCACAACTAAGTCATCCGCATATACAAAACTGCTTATTTTGTGTTCACATATCTTAATCTCACCCAGCCAGTCTATTGTTTTCAACATACGATCAATAAATAATATGAACAGCAGCAGCCTTGTCTTACCCCTGAAACTACTCTGAACCATGAATTGAATTTACCGTCAACTCTAACTGCTGCCTGACTATCCATGTAAAGACCTTTAATTGCTTGCAAATGTTTGCCTCCTATTCCATAATCTTGTAGAACAGATAACTTCCTCCTAGGAACCCGGTCATATGCCTTTTCTAGATCTATAAAGCATAGACACAATTCCCTGTTCCACTCATAACACTTCTCCATTATTTGCCGTAAGCTAAAGATCTGGTCCTGACAACCCCTAAGTGGCCTAAACCCACACTGATTTTCATCCAATTGGTCCTCAACTTATACTCGCACTTTCCTTTCAACAATACCTGAGAAGATTTTACCCACAACGCTGATTAAAGAGATACCTCTGTAGTTGTTACAATCTTTTCTGTTTCCATGTTTAAAGAGTGGTGTGATTTTTGCTTTTGTCCAGTCTGATGGAACCTGTCCCAACTCCCAGGCCATTTCAATTATCCTGTGTAGCCATTTAAGACCTGACATTCCACTGTATTAGATGAGTTACGACTTAATTTCATCCACCCCAGCCGCTTTATTGCACTGCAATCTATCGACCATTTTTTCCACTTCCTCAAATGTGATCCTATTTCCATCATCATTCCTATCCCATTCTACCTCGAAATCTGAAACATTACTGATCGCATTTTCACCTACATTGAGCAACTCTTCAAAATATTCCCTCCATCTGCCCATGGCATCCACAGGATTCACCAGTAGTTTTCCTGACCTGTCCAAAATACTTGTCATTTCCTTCTTACGTCCCTTTCGAAGACTGCTAATTACACTCCAGAATGGTTTTCCAGCAGCTTGACCCATAGTCTCCAACCTGTTTCCGAAGTCTTCCCACGATTTCTTCTTGGATGCTGCAATTATCTGTTTGGCTTTGTTTCTTTCTTATATTCAGTGTAAGATAAATCAGATTAAATTCTATTAGAAAGATTTGCCACAGTTCTTGTGTATTACTGATTAACAACATTCGCGTTTGATCTTATTTGCTAGCATCTGTGTTCTTGGTTGTTGTTGTTGTCGCCATTGTAGTCAACAGAAAATTTCATAAACGGATTCAAGATTCTAAAATCCACACTTTTATTGCAGTTGATTCTGTTGGAAACGTGTAGTCACTGGAGAACTGAATCTGAACAGCAGTATATAAAACTAATTGTATCCTCACTTTAGCTTGTGCTACGTATCTTCACGTCATGATGCTGGGCCAATTGCTTTCTGCAGCTGACTAGATGCTTTACTCGTAGTAACGGAGGAAAGACTGGCTTTATTTTGAAACAATTCTGTGCGTATTCGCAACCAATCTGACTGCAAAAGACGTCCGAAACCGCCGTCGTATGAAGAAACCTGCAAAATGTCCTGTGGTCAATGACAACCAAATACAGCCAAAACATGTAATGACTGCTAAAATCACTGTACTTCCATCGCGCTCGTCAATGTTAAATCTGTAGCTTAGTAGACTCGCCGTCCATCATTGCTATAAATTTGTGATAAATTTGTAATAAACGAAAGGGGTAGCTGTCCCCTCTCGCCACCAATTGACGACGCCTAAGGTTGTGGCAGTCTTCGGTTCGGAGAACAGTTAGGTGAACATCTTGTTTGTTACTTGAGTTCACAATAAGTAACACAACTAGGCTATTGAAATAAAAGAATGAAAAAGCACCGTCCTGATCACTATTGTTTTTATTAATTATTTCCGGTTTCTCTCCAGGAGATCTCCTTCAGATATGGCGGCGCAGTTTACAGTTCGTTAACAGCGTTCAGAATGACATGACTCATGTCATTCATACCACTGTTGACAAACTGCACATTGCGCCACCATATCTGAAGGAGATCTGCTGAGCACAACTAAGCCAGTAATCATAAGAAAAGAGGTAGTGATCTAGACTGTTGAGACTTTCGTGGCCACTTCTTGACAAACTGCCTGTTGGCTTCTATCTCGGGTTCTTCGGCCGGCGTACATCTGATAATTTTTCTGACGTTTCGCCAGCACAAGTGTCTGGCATTGTCACAGTATCACCCTCCATTGCTGATGGTGGACTAGAGCCGACCTCGCGGCCGCACACTATATGTACCTGGCGCACCAACGTCCAAGGGCTTCTCACCGGTCATTTCCGGTGCGGTTCTCTTGCTACCTGTGACGGTTGCTCGCTGCAGCACGGGAAGCCAGGATTCGTTTACCCTCAGACTTTTTTCTTTCTGTTCAAGCTATTCTCGTGTTTATGTATTTCTATAGGTTCTCTGAACCTATAGATAGTTCTATACAGCCAGAACTTCCATGTCGGCGAATTTTACTACGTGATCGGTCTCACACAGCTCCTGCTCTGCCACAGCCAATTTCTCCACCTGCCTCAACATGCAATGTCTCTTATGTTCTGTGATCCTAGAGTTGATTGATCGTCCAATTACTGCAACATAAACTTTTCCGCACGTGCATAAAATACGGTATATTCCCGACATTGCAAGTGGGTTCCGTCAGAAAAATCATCGGACGAACGTCAGCCGAAGAATTCGAGACAGAATCCAATAGGCAGTTTGTCAACAAGTGGCCACGAAAGCCTTAACAATTTTGTGTTACGCCGCTATGGGGAGGAGATTGCACCGACGCCTTGACCAACGACGGAAGAAGAAATCTCGATTGATGTCCTCTCTCGCCTTTCTGTCGCGGTGCTGGGATGAAGGTGCTACACCGAAGTTCTTGAAATGTAACCGCCTATTCACAACTGCCCAAGCGCATCGTATCTACGACAGAATGGAACGACGTTTTCTTCATGAGCGAATTCATATAATACGAAGAGACTTGGCAATAATGGATGAGGAACTTTTGGACATTTTCTATCAACTGTGTAGCGGAATGCATCGAGACGACTGGGACAAGATCGACGGCATCTTCCACAGCAGCATGCAGAAAGAACTACAGAGCTGCACTGCATTCGGACCCTTCCTTGTGAAAGAGCAGATGAAATACACAGTGAAACAGCCAGGGTACCGTGTCGAGCAAAACCACCAACTTGCAACCTAAGAAGAAGTACAAGCTATTAAGACCTTTAACACCGACAAGAGTATATTGATACTGTCTACCGATAAGGGAAATGCCACCGTCCTAATGAAGACCGAAGATTATAAGCAGAAGATCCGGGACCTGTTAGATCCGACTGAGTACAGATCCGTAGCGACGTATCACACGGAATACGAATCGGTTAATCAGGGCGTTTTCTCTGCCGGCGGACATTCAGGCCAATCTGCGCAACACAGAAGCCCTACGACCTTGGCTGTGTGGATTACCAAAGATCCCTAAGAATAACGTTCCGCTAAGACCTATTGTTAGCGCTCCTGGCTCACCGATGTATGAACTGGCAAAGCATTTGCGTCTCTGCTCCAGCCGCTCGTGGGGAAGACTGACACAGACATAAAGGACTGAGGATATTTCATCGAGATGCTGAAGAAACTAGAATCCTCGTCAGATTTGATGTTCTTTCTTTGTTTTCGAAAGTGCCAATCAATGACTCTCTCGAGCACATCGGTTCCGTTTTCCCACAAGCTACAAAGCTCTTTGGTGCATGTCTCACCACGAGCTATTTCACGTGGAACGGCAACTTCTACGAACAGCTGGAAGAGGTCGCAATGGGTAGTCCTCTTCGTCCACTCATGGCGAGCTACTTGCCGGAACATTTCGTAGAACGGGCACTGGACTTGGTACCTTGTAAACCTAAGGTGTGGTACAGATACGTCGATGATACCTTCGTTGTATGGAGCCATGGTGAAGAACACCCCGGTGACTTCCTAAGACACTTGTACAGCCTCCATGCCAACTTAAAATTTAACATGGAATCAGAAAAGGACAAAAAACTACAATTTCCAGATGTGCTAGTCACAAGGAATGGTGAAAACTTAGGACACAGTGTGTATCGAAAACCAACATACACCGACCGATACCTCAACAAACTATCAAATCTCCACCCGATCCAGAAAAGAGGCATGCTTATTACACTCATACCGCGAGCAAGACGAATTTGTGAACCGCACCACCTCAGACGCGAAATACAGCACTTGGAAAGTGTTCTCAGGAGCAATGATTATTCCACAAGTTATATAAGAAATATGACAGAACCAAACACTCGGTGAAGCGATAAATCAGGAACCGAAATGTCGGGTATGATCTATCTGACATACATTCCCAGAGTGACGGACAGAATCGGCCGTATACTGCGCAAACACGTCTTAATGACTATTTATAAAACTACAAAGAAGATCAAAGTGTGGTTCGGATCGCCAAAGGAGAAAAAGGACGCACTTCCAGTGTCAGGAGTATACTGCATACCATGCACATGCGGAAAAGTTTATGTAGTATTGACTGGACGATCAGTCAACACCAAGATCACAGTACATAAGCGACATTGCAGGTTGGGACAGGTGGAGAAATCGGGTGTGGCAGCGCGCTTTGCTGTGTACGACCGACGACGTAGTCAATTTCGCCGACACGGAAGTTCTGACTGTAGAGAACTATGACACCAGATTGTTCAGACAACCTCTAGAAGTAAATAAACACGAGAATAGCTTCAACAAGACACAAGAGAGCCTTAAGGTAAACGGATCCTGGTCTCCTGTGCTGCAGCGAATGACCGTCGCAGGTAGCAAGAGAACCGCACCGGATATGACCGTGGAGAAGTCCTTGGACATTGGCGCGCCAGGTACATATAGTATGCTGCCCAAGGTCTTGGCTCCAGTTCACTACCAGCAATGGCGGATGGAACTTTAACAATGCCAGCCACTCGTGCTGCCAAAAAGTCAGAAAAATCATCAGACGAACGTCGGCCGAACAACCTGAGACAGAAGTCAACAGGCAGTTTGTCAGTGATCTAGACTGTCTCTGTTCACTCATTATGACAAATGAGATCATGGCTCCTCAGACATGACGTTAGTTTTGAAATACTGAATCAGCATTGGTATCTCAAAGTTACTTTAAAGATCAGGTTTTATTTTAGATCAAATGAGAATGACAACAGACCCTGTAATAAAACCAGTTACACTTGGGAGTTATGATTTAGTTTTTCTCAAGTGAGACTATTGCAAGACTATAAATCCTAAGAGGAAGGAAAACAAATTGCACTGTATGTAGGAAGTTTAATGAGCGTTATAAAGTTAATTTTACTGTTGATGATATTTTTCAATCATGTCTGGTTAGCAAACCTTTTCACAGATTAACTATTGGCTGTAAAGTTATTGTGTTTGTAGCTCAGTAATATTGATTTAATTAATTAAATCTTACTGGAGGCTAACTATTCTCTATAGATATCGGTATACATGGGACAGCTCGCGTATCCAATATGTTCGGAAATACTGCGTGTCAAAACTGTAGCACGCCGCTGTGGCCGAGCGGTTCTAGGCGCTTCGGTCTGGAACCGGGAAACCGCTACGGTCTCAGGTTCGAATCCTGCCTCGGGCATGGATGTGTGTGATGTCCTTAGGTTGGTTAGGTTTAAGTAGTTCTAAGTACTAGGGGACTGGTGACCTCAGATGTTAAGTCCTATAGTGCTCAGACCCATTTGAATCATTTCAAAACTGTATTTTCTGGTGCTCATATCTCAGGTTCTGTTGTAGGTAGAAAGATGTGGTCAAGCCCTTGTGCTACCTTACAGGAGGATCGCCTCAGTATCCTAAGTACAGGGTCAAACTATGAATATTACACACTTCCTCCTGCTTAGATAAATGGAGAAAATCCATTGTTTCTGTTTGCATGTGATGTGGTTTGCGATGGGTTTGATTGGACTTACGAAGGCACTGTTACTTCGTGGACCGTTCATCAGAAAGCCCCACAACAACGTTTTATCATATTTTCACCGTTAGCAGCGAACCAAAGGCTAGCCTAGCTGTCCAAGATGACTATGCGTATCAAATGGCTGAAATTTTTATGATATATTTCTAAGATTCCGATCCCGAGCAGAGATTCTCTTGATACCTTTATCCATTTCCAAGATACAGAGGTTCAAAATGATCCTTCATGAACACGTAAAAACCGGTATGGGGCGAAATAATTACCCTACTTCTACACGTAAAATCCGGTATGAAGCGAAATATAAATAATAAATAACTATAGTAAGCTACTCAAAGCATTTATCTAGAGGATCCATCTCCCCGTTTTCAAAAGTCCTTGTCCACTAACAAGAAACACAACAGAAACTTGTTTTTTGGGTACCAAACTTCAGCCGCCGGCTCCAAGACGGCTATGCACAGTAAATAGATGTAATTTTTTAATGCGTTCCTAAAATCCCGATCTCGAAGAGCATCTAAAAGTTTATTCACATTTTTATCCATTTCCGAGTAAGAGAGGCTCAAATTATCCTACTTGTACACGTAAAATAGGCACGTAATATCCGGTGTGAGGGGACAATGTAATTTATAAAGTGACGTAGCACGGAGAAACATGTTGTAAAGTCTATCCATTATCATCTAGGAACCCCATGTTGTAGTGTTTAACCACAAACAAAATTTTTTTCCACGCAAAATCCGCTCTGAGTTACAAATTAGTTTTACATATTTCAGTTTCACATTAAGAAATCGTTTAAATTTTGCTGATCAGCACATTTATTTTCATATGAGTTACGCGCCCTGCTGCAGAAGGGAAAAGAAGGTAACCAGAGGAAAGATGGTCCTCTCAGAGTACAAGAAATGCGAATATGTTCCCGTTTATTTGACAGACTGACTGAAAGGTGGGGTACTAGCTGCCTCATTCAGTCTTCCTCAGTACCTTTAAAAATTTCCCCGAGTTTCTATGCCGAAACAGAAGAAGACAATGGTAATGAGTAGGAGGCGGAAAAGTGATTAATAATGAAAATTAGTTCAAAATGGTTCAAATGGCTCTGAGCACTATGGGACTCAACTGCTGTGGTCATAAGTCCCCTAGAACTTAGAACTACTTAAACCTAACTAACCTAAGGACATCACACACATCCATGCCCGAGGCGTGATTCGAACCTGCGACCGTAGCGGTCGTGCGGTTCCAGACTGTAGCGCCTTTAACCGCTCGGCCACTTCGGCCGGCTGAAACTTAGTAGACTGTGGTTGTGCTATAGATAGGGTGTTGTCTACCACGGTTAATGACGTAACGAGGTGTACGGTGTACCTATAATGTGACAGACGGCACAAATGCATCTTGAACTACGCGAAGAAAAACAAATTTTCAGATTGCTGGATGGAGAACGACACTCAACATGTCAGTAAATGCTGTTGTAGTGCTTGGGACAACTGCACTAAGTGAGCTCGCGTCGCCACAGCTGACTACACAGTGGCGACAAGCGGACGAACACATCGCGTCACACGGCCGGCCGGCCCCTGTGTGTGGGCCTAATTGCATTCCAGCCAGGCGACAAACGCCACCACAGCCCCAGGCAACAGGTAGCCAACCACCCAGTACCCTGCATGGTAATGCGACCGCAGTGACTACTTAGGTCGCTACAGCATGCGTGCGTCTTGACGTTAAAGACTTGTGACATCTCACCCAAACCATCCCAGGACGTCCGATCTCACTCAGTACCAAATCACCCCAGGGTGTCAGATCTCACTCAGTACTCCGATGGTTACCACGCATGTCATAATAGTTAAACGCGACGCTCCAGCTACAGTACCCTCTGTATCATACGATACAAATATAGAAAAGCGTATAGTAATACTCTCTGAAACACTGCCAATCGTGGCTTGGTGTAGAACTCCGTACCAAGACAAAAAATAAAAATAAAAAGCTCTAACGAAGGACTACCTGAAAAAAGTATCAACATTACAGGTTGAGTTGATGAACTCATTGATTCCATTACAATTCTCGTATAACAGGCTAAATTGTCCGCCATGTTTTCTCCTACTCTACGGGTCGGCAAGGTTTACCTAGTGCGTTGTTAAACTATTTAAGCAACTTTTTACGACAGTTCTTAAAAAATTTTGAGATACTGCATGTACAGAGTGTACGGAACAGTAATTAAATCATATAACAGAAAACTGAAGTGTAAAGGTACACGGATGTAGAAACGTAGGGTTGAAACTTGCGCGCTACTTTGTAAATATTAATTGTACTGAGTTAAGAACTCGATTCCGTGTCTTCAAATATGAGTACTATGCAGTAAAAATCTGTGACCCGTTATTGGTTTTTGCCCATATATAAGCACTTTCAAAACTGGTGTTCATATTTTAATCATTAGTAGGTGCTTTGGGAAATGTGGTATTATTATTGTACAAAGGGGGAACAAGCATAGTTTCATGTTAACAGTGAACGAATTTTTATTAATAGTTTCGTTTATAATTTACACAGTATTCATTTTGGCGTACTTCATGTTAGGTCAGAGCAACTCAGTGAAGAAGTGATAGAGAAGTATTAGGAAACAGTTTTGTATATCTGCGTTTTATGTGATTACAAGTAAGCAAATAATATATACTTACAACACACAACTGAGCGTCTGTTTCTGGTTCCTATAGGTCTCTGCGGCCACTTACGGCCAAAATCTTTCTTCGATCTGGGTCACTTGGAAATCTAAACATGCGAAAATCATTTTTGCAATGGTTAGTCCAGTAAACAGCTGAGCAGCCACCGATATTTACGACAAATTCTTCAGTAAATTTAGTTGGAAATCTCCACTCGCATCGTGACTCACATGTAAACAAGTACGAATATCCTACACTTTGGAGATGACATGGCGGACAGTTACCTGGTTGGTTGATTTGGGGGAGGGGACCAAACAACGAGGTCACCGACCTCACCGGATTGGGAAAGAATGGGAAAGCAAGTCGGCTGTGCACTTTCGAACGGTCTACCCCGGCATTTGCTTGAAAACCTAAATCAGGATGGCTGGACGTGGGTTTGAACCGTCGTACTCCCGAATGCGAGTCCAGCGTCCTAACCAATGCGCCACCTCGCCAGATCCAGTTATAGGATTCCGTAGTTACGTATGATGTACACTTTAGATAAGTTCGGACGAATTCGACACATAAATATTTTTACTTATATTCTTCCGGGATACTATGGAAATAAGGTGGGAGAGATTGCCACGTGTTTCCTCTCTTGCCACCCAAAACATTACACAAATAAGTTAATTGAACACTAGTTTCATGGAAAATAGGATGGCGCCTTCTCGTAAGTCGGACGGTTGAAAGTAGTGTGTCCACATGTGACATTCAGCAATCAGTGATTCACACCAATATTGATAAGGACGTCGAGAGTAAACAAATGTACTTTCTTTTTCCGGGGGACGTTGATAATCCTCGTCAAGCGTGTATGGGCATTTTGTGGACCATATCCTATGATGGAACTGAAACTGCGCCACATGTTTATTAGTATCTGTATTTTTCCTTTTCCACGCGTATACAGTTAGTGATAAGCGATTGCCTGTACCACAACGTATATCCCTTAATATTGTCCTATGGATCTTGAGTGAAAATGCTGCAGAAGCGTCGAAAGTTATCTGAAATAGCGATTTATAGAAATTTAAACTATTATTTCAGACAGTTCTTGCGTCAGTTGCTTGAGTAATTCCGTGATCTGCCCATATGCACTACGAGCAAGTCGGAATTTTAAATCCCTGACGTAATATCTAATAAATACTCCAATCACAACCTCAAAGCAGACTCGTCGAGAAATCCACAACAGTCGGTGCTGCTGAAGAGGAAATCTTACGGGCTTTTTATAATTGGCAGCGCAACATTAAAGGAATTTCGACGAAGCTGATCTGACGTAACTTTCCAATATTAAATCAGTGTTTCAAGATGGGTTGAACGCGGGACGCATGTGTACTATCTGAAAAAACAAGTGAGACACCCAGGTACTGTGGAGGTGGAGGAAACGAAATGATATTCTTGGGACAACGGTTTAGTCAATTAACTACACTCCTGGAAATGGAAAAAAGAACACATTGACACCGGTGTGTCAGACCCACCATACTTGCTCCGGACACTGCGGGAGGGCTGTACAAGCAATGATCACACGCACGGCACAGCGGACACACCAGGAACCGCGGTGTTGGTCGTCGAATGGCGCTAGCTGCGCAGCATTTGTGCATCGCCGCCGTCAGTGTCAGCCAGTTTGCCGTGGCATACGGAGCTCCATCGCAGTCTTTAACACTGGTAGCATGCCGCGACAGCGTGGACGTGAACCGTATGTGCAGTTGACGGACTTTGAGCGAGGGCGTATAGTGGGCATACGGGAGGCCGGGTGGACGTACCGCCGAATTGCTCAACACGTGGGGCGTGAGGTCTCCACAGTACATCGATGTTGTCGCCAGTGGTCGGCGGAAGGTGCACGTGCCCGTCGACCTGGGACCGGACCGCAGCGACGCACGGATGCCCGCCAAGACCGTAGGATCCTACGCAGTGGCTTAGGGGACCGCACCGCCACTTCCCTGCAAATTAGGGACACTGTTGCTCCTGGGGTATCGGCGAGGACCATTCGCAACCGTCTCCATGAAGCTGGGCTACGGTCCCGCACACCGTTAGGCCGTCTTCCGCTCACGCCCCAACATCGTGCAGCCCGCCTCCAGTGGTGTCGCGACAGGCGTGAATGGAGGGACGAATGGAGACGTGTCGTCTTCAGCGATGTGAGTCGCTTCTGCCTTGGTGCCAATGATGGTCGTATGCGTGTTTGGCGCCGTGCAGGTGAGCGCCACAATCAGGACTGCATACGACCGAGGCACACAGGGCCAACACCCGGCATCATGGTGTGGGGAGCGATCTCCTACACTGGCCGTACACCACTGGTGATCGTCGAGGGGACACTGAATAGTGCACGGTACATCCAAACCGTCATCGAACCCATCGTTCTACCATTCCTAGACCGGCAAGGGAACTTGCTGTTCCAACAGGACAATGCACGTCCGCATGTATCCCGTGCCACCCAACGTGCTCCAGAAGGTGTAAGTCAACTACCCTGGCCAGCAAGATCTCCGGATCTGTCCCCCATTGAGCATGTTTGGGACTGGATGAAGCGTCGTCTCACGCGGTCTGCACGTCCAGCACGAACGCTGGTCCAACTGAGGCGCCAGGTGGAAACGGCATGGCAAGCCGTTCCACAGGACTACATCCAGCATCTCTACGATCGTCTCCATGGGAGAATAGCAGCCTGCATTGCTGCGAAAGGTGGATATACACTGTACTAGTGCCGACATTGTGCATGCTCTGTTGCCTGTGCCTATGTGCCTGTGGTTCTGTCAGTGTGATCATGTGATGTATCTGACCCCAGGAATGTGTCAATAAAGTTTCCCCTTCCTGGGACAATGAATTCACGGTGTTCTTATTTCAATTTCCAGGAGTGTACTTCAAAACAAATTTTATAATCTCACCGTGTCAAGTAATCGAAACGTTCTGGGTATCGGGCTCGATCGCATTCAATGTTTAAAATATGATGAAAAAAGTCCTTAGCTATGGCAGCCGAAGATATCCTGTACAAGGAGTCACCTTCGTTCTGCCAAGGGCCAGGTCAAAAAGGGCGGAGGAGCGGAAAAAATGGCGGCAGAATTACTTACATCTATAGAACACATGGACTGTAACTGAAAAAGTCACGATGATATCTCCACTGGCAAAAGGTTCCTGGTTAGTCCCCCATTTGGGTCTGTGGGAACGTACTACCAAGCGTGATATGATAATGAGAAAATGATCAACCAAAGAAAGAGTAACATTCTACGAGTCGCAGCGTGGAATATCAGAAACTTTAACACAGTATATCTGAATATGGTAATGCTAAGACACGGTCTAGATGTAGGGGGAATCAGTGGAGTGAAATGGAAAGAAAATAAAGATTTCTGGTCATATGAATATAGTGTAATATCAACAGCAGCATAAAATAGTAGAAGGGAAATAGGTAGGTAGGGCAGAGAGTGAGTTACTACGAAGATTTCAGTGACAGTGTTGTTCTCGTAAGAACGCTAACGGAAATACTTCACTTACACATGCCGACGTCACAAGTGGGAAATAAAGAGGTTGAGAAGGATAATGAAGACGAATTAAAACGAGATGATAATCTAATAATCATGATGGATTGGAAAACGGAAGTAATGGAGTAATAAAGCCTTGGTTGTAGGTATCAAAGAGGGGAAAAACTAGAGTCCTGCAATAAATTTCAGCAATAGTAGTGAATATAATTTTCAAGAATCTCAGGAGAAGGAGGTATACATGAAAAATATATACTCAGATTACAATTTGGTAACGATGGATAGTAGAGAGAAGTGTAAGAGTGTAACCCAGAAGAAAACGGTTGAGAGAAATTTGATACTTGAAGTTCTCTAAGGCAACAATAATGAATACCAAAGTAGACGGGTCAGTGGAAGAGGAATTAACATCTATAAATTGGGCAATTACAGAAGTTTGACAGACAGATATAGGCATAAGTAAGTAATTGTGAAGAAACCTAGGACAGCAGATGAAAATCTGCAATTGGTCGCCGAAAGAAGGAAGTAGAAAGAGGTTCGGTGAAAGACAGGAGTAGACCAACATGCCGCCGACGATTGAAATTGTTAGCAACTGCAAGAAAGCTTTAGCGAAGTGGATGCAGGAAAACTCTTAGAAATCTAGAAGGTTATGGTCGTTGGATAGGCTGCTTCATTATATAGAAGAGTCAAAATAACCTTCCGTGAAATTAAAAGCAAGGACGTCAATCAGCATTAAGAGTGTAAATAGAATTCCAGTGTAAACCACTGAAGAGACAGCGGGTAGGTTGAAAGAAAACATTGAAGACCTATTCGAAAGAAAAACAAAATAGGATTAGAGATCAACGTCTCCTCGCCAATGACGTCATTAGAGATGGAGCACAAGCTCGTACTGAGAAAGAATGGGAAAGAAATCGGGCGTACTCTATTCAAAGGAATCATCCTGGCATTTGTCTGGAGCCATTCAGGGAAAGGACAAGACACCTAAGTCAGGATGTTCGGACACCGATTTGAACAGCCGTCCTCTCAATTGCGAATCCAGGCCACTTCGAGGCTGTGGACTTAACTGGTGACGTGATGCAAGACGAAATGGTAGTGGATATTGGGAGGAAATAATATTAGAGTTTAACTGAGCTTTGGAAGCCATTTGGTCAATTAAGGCGCAATATTCTTTCCGAATTTCTCAAATCATTGTGGAAGGAGGAACACAATAGTCTAGTCAAACTGGAGTGTAGAATAAATGACACGGGAGACATACCATAGTACTTTCAGAAAAATACTGATCACGAAGGTGGCAAGGGCAGATTAATGAGAGAACCATCTCACAGTCAGCTTAATGTTTCATGCATTCAAGCTGCTGACAATGATTATATACAGAACATTGGAAAAGAAAACTGAAGCTCTGGTGGACGTCTACCACTTTGGCTTTCGGAAAGGTAGAGGCAGCAGAGAGGCTGTTGTGATATACCTCCTCAAATCGCACGGCTCTGGTTCCTTCCTCCTTTCCCAAATACACTTTCATCTTCCAGCAGTAGCTAGCTACACTGTCACAAATTACCCAGAACAAATGGCTCTGAGCACTATGGCACTTAACATCTGTGGTCATCAGTCCCCTAGAACTTAGAACTACTTAAACCTAAGTAACCTAAGGACATCACACACATCCATGCCCGACGTAGGATTCGTACCAGCGACCGTAGCGGTCACGCGGTTCCAGACTGAAGCGCCTAGAACCGCACGGCCACACCGGCCGGTTTACCCAGAACTTTATCCTGTATCTAGCGGGTTTTGACGAGATGTACTGTCGAAATGGGCAGCGACCTCGAAATGTGGCCAACTGCTCATCCACTGTCACGTACTATCTTGGTATGTAGGCATCCTTAACGATAATTTCCCACATTTGCCTATGTTCACGTCCGGTTGCTCCATTTTCAAAGAGCAATGCCCTCAGAACAGTACTGAAGCGGTTGCGAGACATAATTTCTTTGAATGCTGGTAGGCCGTTTCCAACACTCCAAAGCTATTTGATATCTTTATTTCTTGACTCGTAAACTCCTGTCAGGATCAGAACACCAAAAAGCTTCCCAATGTTATGCATCTCTATATCCACTCACTCCTCGTAAATGATTCGACTTTTCTCGTTGGTCCACACATAGACTTTGTCAGTGAGGGGTACACGAAAGACCAATATAAAGCAAGGTTCTTCATTATCACAGTTTCTAATCGAGTAACTTATAGGTTCCCGGTGTTCTTGCAATACGTCCTTTTTGCTCCGCCTACCACAAATTTCATCTTGAAGAGTTGTAGCCCGTTTTTCATTCGCATTACAAGAAAACAGTAAGTCCCACTGAATAGAGTTTGCACTAAAGGGATTCTTCATGATAGCCATCTCCTTGTAGGTCTATAGGTATGTACCTCACCACCATCAACACTGGAAAACTCACATTGAATAGGTAGATTTTCAGAATCACAAGACTGCCCCAAAAGTTCCCTTATCTCATCATCTATGGCCCTCCCTCCGCAACATTTTCACTTTGTATAACAGACAACTGTTACGAAACCTTGCACCAAAATAAATATGTGCTGATCACAAGGAGGACCGTTTAACACTGAAATAATAACAGCGCAGGTCAGTAATGGCAAATGACGTAACAGACGCAGCACAGACAGACTGGTTGCTGAAAAATTGTTTGTAACCTCTCGGGTCCGCGGCCCGTTGGGGACGAAAAGTGCACGAACACTTTAACGCAAAGCCAGAGGGAAATTTTTATAATTTTTGCCCAAAATCATGACTAAATGACAAATCACGAACAGATATAACTTCAATAGAATAAAACATATTGTTACTAACAGAGAAGATATTAACCATCAACCGGCCGCTGTGACCGAGCGATTCTAGGCCCTTCAGTCGGGAACCGCGCTGCTGCTACGGTTGCAGGCTCGAAACCTGCGTCGGGCATGGATGTGTGTGATGTCCTTAGGTTAGTTAGGTTTAAGTAGTTGTCTGATAACCTCAGATGTTAAGTCCCATAGTGTTTAGAGCCATTTGAACCATTAAATATCACGGACGGGCCTCTGAGGTCCGATGCTAGGTAAATGATTATGAAATTCTGCTACTGTGGAATCACAGTAACACATGACGGACGAAACAAGAACATAAAAAGTAAACTAACAAAGGGAAAGAGAGTATTCCCGGCCAAACGAAGTGTATTGCACTGAAGCGCCAAAAAAACTAGCATAGTCATGCGTATTCAAATACAGAGGTATGTGAATAGGAAGAATACGACACTGCGGTCGACAACGCCTGTATAAGACAAAAAGCGTCTGAAGCAGTTGTTAGATCGGTTACTTCTGCTACAATGGCAGGTTATCAAGATTTAAGTGAGCTTGAACGTGGTGTTATAGCTGGCGCACGAGCGACGGGGCACAGCATCTCCGAGATAGCGTGAATATCAGGAATCTGCTAAAACATCAAATCTCGCACATCCCTGCTGACGGAAAAAGATCCTGCAAGAACGGGACCAATGACTACTGAAGACAATCATTACAATCATTCAGCGTGACAGAAGTGCAAACCATCCGCAGATTGCTAGAGATTACAGTAATGAGCCATCAACATGTGTCAGCGTGCGAACGATTCAACGAAGCATCATCGATATGGGCTTTCGGAGACAAAGGCCCACTCGTCTGCCCTTGACGACTGTACCACACAAAACCTTACGCCTCGCCTGGGCCAGTCAACACCGACGTTAGACTGTAGATGACTGGAAACATATTGCCTGGTCGGATGAGTCTCGTTTCAAATTGTATCGAGCTGATGGACGTGTACGGGTATGGAGACGAGCTCACAAATCCATTGATCCTGCAAGTCAGTATGGGATTGTTGAAGCTGGTGGAGGTTCTGTAATGTGGGCGTGTGCAGTTGGCGTGATATGGGATCCCAGATAGATCTAGATACGACTGACAAGTTACACGTGCGTAAGCATCCTGTGTGATCACCTGTAACCATTCTAGTCCAGTGTGACACCCCACACGTTCAAGTGTTGTGCTGTCACACGTTATATGTCCATACGCCAATATACTGCTTCTGCTTAACATATGAACCAAAATTTTTGTGACACGTTCGTCTGACGAGACAATATCGTCTTGTTAGCAGTCATTCATAGAGAATGTCTGATTCCGCCGGTCGCTTTAATTCTATTGCTTCAATTTTTGGTAACAAGAGGTTTAGTAATGTGCCTCGTTTGAAACGATGTCGTTTCGTCTGCGCATGCTAACTCCTATCTTCTGGCATCTTTTGAAACTAAATTCCATAGACATAACAACTTTACTCAGTGTTTCTTTTCTAGCCTCGTATTCCTGTTCTGTGCGACAAAAACTGGGAATTATTCGTAAAATTCCTGTTTTTTTTTTTTACAAATATTATTCATAATGTCGCGGAAATTGTTTCGTATTAATAGATGTAGCTATATGGCAAATGAGACAGACATTGCGTGCAGTTTGCTGATTCTTATTCGGCATAGATGCATCAGTTCCGATCTCAGTATCGTGTCCATTATGCTGTGACATGCACACCATCCACTTATAAAAATTTGGCATTTTTCTAGCATTTTACATCACCTCTTACGTCTGCCCTATTATTTCCATCTCCTCGGGATCTCCAGTAAATTCAATTACGCTGCAGCATTCCGCCGCAAATGCCCGCGAAGGCATTTTCCGCGATAACTTTCCTTGCTTGCTCTGCGAGGCAGCTACACGCTAGGCTACTGTCCGGCTGTACCTAGTCACATGACCTGTTTAATACCTACTAATGCCTCGTCTGTGAATCGCTTGGCGAGAAACACAGGGATATGAATATCGCATTCACTGAAGCACTCTACGGATAAAGCCTGGCAGATGCATGTCCTTTCCATTTGATAACTGCTAAAACATTAGATATAGTTTGTTGCCAATATTCTTCTTTTGGACGAAGCACCGTGAAGCTTTGGTGTCCTGACAGTTTTAGCTATAAACTAGTTTTATGTTAGTTCAATGTGTAGTTTGTGACTTCCAGAGATGCAGCTATAGATAAATATCTTTCCCCGTGAAAACTGATACATAACTTTTCAGTTTCTTTGAGCAATATTTGTATGTCATTTGTTTTCTGCAAATGTCAAAACGGCAGCCTGTAAATGAAAGACAGTGCAAAAAGGATAATTACTTTTCTTCTTTTTATTTCTAGAATGTAACTAGTTGACTCTGTTAGCTGTAAAACTTTGTTAACGAACAGTGGGTTACCCTGAGCAATTTTACGTGTTTCTTCTCCTTTTCCTGCCGTGGGTCCAGCACGCTTCTGATACAGTCATATGGAACGTTTCACAATTTCGTGTAGTACTAAAACTGTCGTTCATAAGGTTGAAACCTTCCCGTCTCCTCTGTATCTCCTTTGTTTTCGCAACCTTCACTTTTACAATATCCTATGAAACCTTTCCTTAGGATTTATATCTCTCGCTTAATAATAACAAATGAAATCTTCCCTCTGAAATTTATTCTCTTTCTCAGTCTTCGCATACAAATTTAATTGCTGCTTATTAAAAGTTATTTTCTGATTATTTCGACGAAACATAGAATGTGTCGTCGTCGTGGCCCTCAGTCGTTATCTGCAATAACCCAAAACCGTTCTTTACCTTTTTTACTGTTACTGGATCGCCATCAGACTGCTACATCGAACTGCGACATGAATATACCTACTCTGGGTTATTATACTCTATTACCTGCTGGTGGGCTGTCATAATAAGTGGCGGCATTTATTACCAAAGATGACGTTATTCTGTAATAGCAATGCTGACGTTATTCTCTAATTAATTTAACTATAGTTTTGTGATTCGTAGTTACACTTTTCCTTGACAACAATAAAATTTTTGCAAAGTTTTACGTTGATGGTTTTTGGGATGGATTATAATCAGTAATGCAACATTGCTGGCAAAAATTTATTATATTCTGAAAGCGCTTTAAATATTTACTGTTGGTAATGAAATGATTTTACAAACATTCAAATGGGACTTAGTTTTTACAATAATCTTACAACTAGCATTGCGCAAACACACCTTCAGTACTCTTGAGTTTCGCAAAGAAAATAATTCAGTAATATTAGTCCCTCTTATGATAATAGTTAGGTAATGTCTCTGTACATCCGTGTATAATCTCTTGTAAATCATAGCTGGTGGCTGGCAGGCACACCGCTCCTCTCAACCTCTCGCTACAGACCTGCTACCGACTCGCTTCACTTCTCGCTTACTACTGACTTCCTACGAATGCTAAAGTGCGATCTGTCCTGCCAACAATGCTTTCTGGTGCAGACAATCCCTGATATCATTACAAAATGTATCAATGCGCGGTCTTTCCCGCTCGTTTCCTAAAACGTATCCATACGCGGTCTCTCCCGCCCTTTTTAAAATTATATCAATGTGCGGTCTCTCTTGCCAACAATACTTTCGTGCAGACATTCCCTGCTACCACAATTATTTCCAACATGACAAATATTAATTATTCCTGCTTAATCCCATTAATAAAATGTAAACATCTTTCATAAATTGTGGTTTGACAATAGACAATAGAAATATACACGTCTTACAAGGTGGAGTTGTCTAGAATGGTACCGACGAGGACATGGTTATCACTGTCATGAAATATAGCAGCTACTAGCACTTCTATCGTACCGTTGCCGTGACGCTGGCAGTGAAAACTTGGAAGCGTCGGTTTTCCGTTTATACGCTGACCTTTTGCTCTGGCAAAAGGCCACTGCTGCCTACACGGGGTCTGAATGGACTCCAGGGCCGCGCGGGACAGATGATGCAACACGTCTGTCACATTTTCCAGTCGGGCGAGCGCCGCCCTTGTTGGCAGAGCCAGCCGCCTTCACGGGCAACAGGTCCTCCAACTACTGAGCAGGCGCGGGGGTGAGGGCCGTATAGGAGGCGCCGGTGGTATCTCCTTCCTTAGCCGACGCACGTCCGGTCGCACAGCGCACCGGATGTTTTCTGGCCGCTGGAGGCGGCCGCCGGCGAAAGGACGGCCCGCCGCGTCTCCTTTCATGTCCAACGGGGCGTGGGCGAGGCGCGGCCGCTTCTCCGCCTGCCTCGCAGCCGACAGGAATGCACGCGGAAAACGGCGGAGCCGACCTCTGCGTTCGTGCAGGTGCGGTAGTTCGATCACGTCAGAAGAGATACGAACGAAAGTGTGGCTGTTGGTTAAGTAGGATAGCTATCAACTCTACCACAAAGCTATAGCAGACCAGGAGTGCTAGCTGTCTACACAGCCAAAGACAAACCTGACTACAGTGTGATACCCATAAGTCCGCCGATATGTCATTTTCAGGTTATGTTCTTTGTTGTTACTTGAGAAAAAATTAACAGAAAGTTTACTACTAACAGCAAATTTTTGTTTTGACATCACGGTGGAAACATAATGATAGTGGTGTTTTTGATCTGTTTGTAGAACGTTATCCAAATACCCATCCTCTGTCTCGACAAGGTATTCACAAATTAAATGTAAGAAGAGCCTGGATCGGTTGCTGACTGAATCGTTCAAACAGACCTACTTTGCTTATGATCTGGACAGGCGTATGGAATTCTGCATGTTGTATGCAATCCGATAAGAAGCCCATGTCATGATTTACAAAAGCATTACTGGAGTGGCAAAGCGACTTGTAAGGTGGATGGTAGAGAGAAAAGACCAAACTGGGTCTACTGGGTTTTACGATTCCCCATATAGCAATGGATATGGAGTTAAACACTCCTGGAGTGAGAGCATGGGCAGTGGATTTTCAGCGGTGCGTTAGTCGAACCTGCATCCGGTATTGCCTATATAAGACAACAAATGTGTGCCTCCCCCTCTTCCTGTTCATCTCCTGCTCCTCCCTCTCTGTCCATCTCCACCGCCTCCTTTATCTGTCCATCTACGTCAGCCTTCCCCCCCCCCCCCTCCCTCACTTGTTAATGAGAGCTAGATGATTCTTACCCACCTGAGTGTTTCTTTCTAAACAAAAGAGCTATGCGGACCAAGTTTTGTTCAAATCGATCCAGTAGATATGTTACGTTCACGCATACTGAAACGTCCCCTTAGAAAAATTTATGAGTGATTGTGCTGGTAAACCCCTTACGTTACTTGATTTTCAAACAGCTGAGCAAAACTGAACGTACTCACACATTTCTCTCTTTACTTATTCTGAGCATCACTAAACTGACACACCATATTTTTAGCGCAACGCAATCTGACTTTCAAAAATCCCTACAAAAGAATGGCCCTGACTAACAATAACCTACACCTTTCATGAATCACTTACCTCACAAAAATCTTCGTTGCTCGAACTACTGCAATACAGCGAGCGCCAAAACTGTCAGCTAAATAAAAGATTCTAACTACTGAAGGCACTAACTAGTGATAGGCATAGTTAGCAAATGAGAGATTTTGATAGAGAACAAACAATGTATTTACCTCAATAGTGTTCAAAAGTCATTATATATATATATATATATATATATATATATATATATATATATATATATATATATCAGTTCATGACATCCAGTCTTACAAATTTACTGTCTCTGATGGACACACGTCCAGATCATCCGCTCTAAAAATTATGTCATCTCTTTCCCCACATCCACCACTGCTGGCGGCTCACCTCCAACTGTCCAACACTACAATAGCAAATTCCAACAATGCAAACCAGCCACAGACTGCACACAGCACAGTCAGTGATTTTCATTCAGAGCGCTACATGACGTTACCAACATAAAAACCTAAACAGCCTGCTCACAATCGAAATTTCGCGCCGTTAACCTGTGGGTTAGTAAGCGTGCTACAAACAGCGTGCAGAATGGCCTGTAGGTGGCAGCATAGTGCAGATGCACACATACAGATGCAGTATCAGTATAAAGATGGCCATCCCTCTTGCGACTTGCACCAGGGAAGAACAGCGTTCTGTTATTCGGTTTTTGCGTAGTGATGGTGTGAAACCTATTGAAATTCATCGACGAATGAAGGTTCAGTACGGTGATGCATGTTTGTCACAGCAACAACTCTACGAATGAAGTAGGAAGTCCGCAAATGGTGTGACTTCAACGGAAGATGCTCCTCGTCCAGGTCAGGTACAACGAACTGTGACTCCACAGAACATTGCAGCAGTTGAAACCATGGTGAAGGAAAACCGCCGAGTGACACTGAATGACATTGCAGCATGTTTACAGATTAGTCATGCGTCAACACACCACATTGTGCATGATGTGTTCCAGTTTCACAAAGTGTCTGCAAGGTGGGTGCCACGGCGGCTGACTCCTGAAATGAGAGATCTACGTGTTGATGCTTGTGAAGAACTTCTTCTGCGCTTTGAACGAGACGGTGATGGCTTTCTCGCAAAGACTCGTTACTGGGGACGAAACCTGGGTTCACTTCCATCAACCGTAAACAAAGAGAGCGAGCAAGGAATGACACCATTCCTCATCACCAAAACCAAAGAAGTTTCGAACACAACCATCAGCAGGGAACGTTATGCTGACTCTCTTTTGGGACGAAAAAGGCGTCATTTTGGAGCATTACATGGCTAGAGGGACCACTGTCACCGGTGCATCATACACAGATGCCCTAAAAAATCATCTGTGGCCTGCAATCAAATCAAAGCGACATGGATTGCTGTCATCATGTGTACTTTTGCAACATGACAATGCAAGGCCCCACACTTCCCGTACGACAGTTACAACAATCACAGACCTGCATTTTGAGTGTCTCCCTCATCCACCATACTCACCAGACCTTGCCCCAAGTGATTTCCATATGTTTGGACAACCCAAAGATGGAATGGGAGGAAAGAAGTTTCGTTCTGATGAAGAGGGTCACCACGCGGTGCATGAGTGGTTGCGCGGACTACCTAAACAATTTTTTTTCTAAAGGAATTAATGCACTTTGTAAGCGCTGGAGGACTTGCATTGAACGTGGGGGAGATTATGTTGAAAAGTGATACAGCTTTGTACCACTTCTGCACAATAAATAATATTTTTAAAAATTATTTAACCTTTTCATTTGACTCATCCTCGTCCTTGAGAAAAAATGAACAGAAAGTTTACTGGAAGAGCAGTTGTTTGTTTTGACATCACGGTGGAAACATAATGATAGTGGTGTTGTTGATCTGTTTGTGGAACGTTATCCAAACACCCATCCTGTGTCTCGACAAGGAATTCACAAATTATATGTACGATTTAAAGAAGCTGGATCGGTTGCTGACCGAATCGTTCAAACAGGCCTACTTTGCTTATGATCTGGACACCGTATGGAATTCTGCAAGTTGTACGCAATCCGACAAGAATCCTATCTCAAGTTTTACAGAAGCATTACTGGAGTGGCGAAGCGACTTGCAAGGTGAATGGCAGAGTGATCAGACCAAACTGAGTCTACTGGGTTTTACGAATCCCCATGTGGGAATTGATATGGAGTTAAACTCTCCTGGCGTGAGAGCGTGGGCAGCAGATTATCAAAGGTGGGTTAGTGGAACCTGCGTCCTGCATCGCCTATATAAGACAACAAGTGTGTGATGAAGCTGTCAGATCGGTTACTGCCGCTACAATCGCAGATTATCAAGATTTAAGTGAGTTTGAACAATGTGTTGGAGCACGAGCAAAGAGACACAGCCCCTCCGACGTAGCGATGCAGTGGGGATTTTCTCGTACGAACATTTCAGTTCCAATCCCAAAGAAAGCAGATGTTGGCAAATGTGAAATTTACAGAATTATCAGTTTAATAAGTCACGGCTGCAAAATACTAACACGAATTCTTTACAGACGAATGGAAAAACTGGTAGAAGCCGACCTCGGGGAAGATCAATTTGGATTCCGTAGAAATATTGGAACACGTGAGGCAATACTGACCCTACGACTTTCTTACCAAATAGATTAAGGAAAGGCAAACCTACGTTTCTAGCATTTGTAGACTTAGAGAAATCTTTTGACAATGTTGACTGGAATACTCTCTTTCAAATTCTGAGGTGGTAGGGGTAAAATACAGGGAGCGAAAGGCTATTTACAATTTGTACAGAAACCAGATGGCAGTTATAAGAGTCGAGGGGCATGAAAGGGAAGCAGTGGTTGGGAAGGGAGTGAGACAGGGTTGTAGTCTCTCCCAGACGTTATTCAATCTGTATATTGAGCAAGCAGTAAAGGAAACAAAAGAAAAATTCGGAGTAGGTATTAAAATTAATAGGGAAGAAATAAAAACTCTGAGGTTCGCCGATGACATTGCAAAGCTGTGACAGACAGCAAAGGACTTCGAAGAGCGGTTGAACGGAATGGACAGTATCTTGAAAGGAGGATATAACATGAACATCAACAAAAGCAAAACGAGGATAGTGTAATGTAGTCGAATTAAGTCCGGTGATGCTGAGGGAATTAGATTAGGAAATGAGACGCTTAAAGCAGTAAATGAGTTTTGCTATTTGGGGAGCAAAATAACTGACGATGGTCGAAGTAGAGAGGATATAAAATGGAGACTGGCAATGGCAAGGAAAGCGTTTCTGAAGAAGTGAAATTTGTTAACATCGATTATAGGTTTAAGAGCCAGGAAGCCGTTTGTGAAAGTATTTGTATGGAGTATAGCCATGTATGGAAGAAAACATGGACAATAAATAGTTTGGACAAGAAGAGAATAGAAGCTTTCGAAATGTGGTGCTACAGAAGAATGCTGAGGATTTGATGGGTAGATCACATAACTAATGAGTAGGTATTGAATAGAACTGGGGAGGAGAGGAGTTTGTGGCACAACTTGTCTAGAAGCAGGGATCGGTTGGTAGGACATGTTCTAAGGCATCAAGGGATCACCAATTTAGAACTGGAGGGCAGCGTGGAGGGTAAAAATCGTAGAGGGAGACCAAGAGAAGAATACACTAAGCAGATTCAGAAGGTTGTAGGTTGCAGTAGGTACTGGGAGTTGAAGAAGCTTTCACAGGATAGAGTAGCATGGAGAGCTGCAACAAACCAGTCTCAGGACTGAAGACCACAACAACAACAGCAATAGCAACAACTAAGTCAGGAGTGTACCGTGAATATCAGGAGTCCGGTAAAACATCAAATCTCCGACATCGCTGCGGCCGGAAAAAGATTCCCCAAGAACGGGACCAATAAAGACTGAAGAGAATCGTTCAACGTCACAGAAGTGCAACACTTTCGCAAGTTGCTGCAGGTTTCAAAGTTTCAATGTCGGGCCATCACTAAGTGTCAACGTGCGAACGGTTAATGGAACATCCCAGACATGGGCTTTCGGGACCTTAGACTCACTTATGTACCGTTGCTGACTGCATCACACAAAGCTTTACGCCTCGCCTGGGCCCGTCAATACCGACATTGGACTGTTGATGACTGGAAACGTGTTGGCTGGTCGGACGAGTCTCGTATCAAATTGTATCGAGCGGATGGACATGTACGGGTATGGAGACAACCTCTTAATCTATGGAACCTGCATGTCAACAAGGGACTGTCCACGCTATTGGAGACTCTTTAATGTTATGGGGCGCGTGCAATTCGAGTGACATGGGACCCCTGATACGTCCAGATAGGACTCTGACAGGTGACATGTATGTAAGCATCCTTTCTGATCACCTCCGTCCATTCATGTTCGTTGTGCATTCCGACGGACTTGGGAAACTCCAGCAGAACAATGCGACACCCCACACGTCCACAACTACTACAGAGTGGCTGCAGGAACACTCTTCAGTGTTTAAACACTTCCACTGGCCACCGAACTCCGTAGACATGAACCTTATTGAGGATATCTGGTATGCTTGGCAACGTGATGTTCAGAAGAGATCTCCACCCCCTCGTGCTCTTACGCATTTATAGTCAGCCTTGCAGCATTCATGGTGTCAGTTTCCTCCTATACTTCTTCAGGTATTTGTCGAGTCCATGCCACGTCGTGTAGCGGCACTTATGCGTGCTCGCGGGGGCCCTACACGATATTAGGCACATGTACCTGTTTCTTTGGCTCTTTAATGTAGAGTTGTTGTAAGAGACTTGTTAAATGAAAACTTTGAGGAACGGATTGCCAGAGGAAATACTATTGAACGGTCGGTACGATCTGCAGCAATCACAACCATGGATTCCTCAGTCTGAGGTATACTGAAAAGTGAGGTTTGTTCGGACGAGATTCGAGATGTTGAGCATTTGAATGAACGAATTCAATCAGAATTTGAAAACCTAGTGTCGCAAAAGATTTCAATAAAATCTGGTAAGTCAGTGTTGGAAACGTGCGATGTTTGCTTATAACAGTACCATAACCGTTTTGAGCACATACTGTAGCTTCATGGAACTCTGTGTTTCTGTGTTAACAATAAAAATGTATTTTCCTTTGTATAGTGTAATGGCAACAATGCATCTTTGATAAGTGACCCTGCATGAAAGGAATCTTTTTCTCTTTGTTTGCTCGTTACAGAAAAATCATTTTGTTACTCCATGTAACCTTTGTGACTTTTCTGCGCCGATAACCAACTGATGGCCAGTAAAATTTGGACCGGCATTGGAATGTTTGTTCTTTGCCAGAGAATCATGTCGTGTCACGTAAGAGGAGGAACGCTCGTCGACACGTGTGGGAACTCGACAGTGTCAGGATCGTGGCCTATCTAGACAGCATTTCTTGTTCCGCACCTTTGGTGCTACCGGTCGTGGGAGCCCCACGACTGTCGTGCGAAACTGGAATCAGTGGGATCAGGAGAGCTAAAATCCCATGCACCCGAGATAACAGACGTAATCTACCTTCCCACTTCAGTTGAATCCCCTAATCAACCTGCTTCTACCCCCCTGCCTATAACCTGTCGCTCTTCCACATCCCTCCCCATAACCAATCTCGCTTCCAACAGCCTCCTCACACCTTCTCCCACTTCCATCTCACACCCTCTTCCCACTGCCTCCTCACACACTCACCCTTTTCCAGTTGCCTCCTCAAATGTTATTCACTTTCCACCTGCTCAAAACTCAACGTCCACATCCCCCTCCACCCCTGACTCTCTATCCGTCATCTTCCCACTCCTCTCTGTTCAGCTCGTCCTGCGCACTTCCATCTCTTCCTGCGTCCTCTCCCTGTGCATCTCCTACTCGCCCCATTCTCGGTCCATTTTATGCATCCCTTTAACTCTGTCCGTCTTCACCTCCCTCTTCTCATTGTCCATCTCCTCCTCCACCTCTCTGTGTTCTACTCAAGCCTCCCAGTCTTCCTGTCCATCTCCTGCTCCTCCCTCTCTGTCCATCTCCACTGCCTCATTTATCTGTCCACCTATGACAGCCCCCCCCCCCCTCCCTCGCTCCTTAATGAGAGCTCGGTGATTCTTCCCCGCCGGAGTGTTTCTTTCCACACAAGAGTGTTATGCAGACCAAGTTTTGATCAAATCAATCCAGTAGCTTAGGAGGAGATATGGTAGATTCACGCATACACACATCCATTTATATACATGTAGCACCCTGTTTACCACAAAATCGTCTAAGAATTTGATCATGTATTCCTCTTTGCATACTGTACATGTAAAATAAGTAAATTTTCATTATTTGTCATCTTTCCTAGTGTAGAGTACATGCATACAATGGAAATACATGAAATGCAGATTACATGTGTCTTATACATGGAAGTCTTTTTCATTGTCCCCTTACACTCACTGTAGAAAACATAATTAAGTGTCTCCTCACGGTGAACCTTAGATGCATGAAAACTATAAAATTTGTTCTCTCTTCCTCATCTGACTTTCTTTGGCAATTCGTAGTTACAGTAAATAAATTTCCAACACTGCCACTATTTCTTTAATAAATGATACCAGTTTCTGAGGATTTATCTTCTGGCTTTTTAACTTGGACAGTTACAGGTGCATAGGATAAGTTGGTTACGGATCTTCAATTTTACCAGTGTTTTTAAAAACAGGGCCCAAGTTACTTTAACACGTGATACCATATTTGCACTATCGGTATAAACTTTCCTGATAGCATATTACAGGATACCTGGCTATCCTGTGGTTGTAAACTACCAACATTACAATGTCTAAAGATGGAAGATGAATTGTCCCAAACTGAAAGCTGTACAACTTAGTTCGATAGAACCAATGGCAAACTAACGTTGGAGATTCCTTAGCAATAATGACCAGATAACGTAGTCCCAGATTAGGAAGCAAACATTCCATAATGAATCTTTCAGACTGTAGCAGAGCGTGTGCTGTTACCGGACTTCCTAGTATGTAAAAACCGTGCGTCGTACCGGGAATAGAACGCGCAACCTTGGCAGTGGCCTTACCGATTAAGTTGCCCAGTTACGTGTAACGATCCTGCTAGCAACTCTCTCCAAATTACAAAGAAATTCTCTTGCATTCATTGTGGGACTACACGGACTGAGGTGTGGTTAAGACGCCTCTGAGTAATGTTTCTTCTTCTGGGAGTGGCACTCCTGAAACGTATGCCACAGAACTTTGAAGTTTTGATAGTAGGAGGAAAGTACTGACAGGCGGAAAACAGAGGGGTAGTTCGTGAGTCGTACCAGAGCATCCAACCACTGGTCTCGCAATGAAGTTTCCTCGCTCGGAACGTGGTGTGGAACGTAGCTTTAACCTGCAAGGAAGTTTCAGGTAAACATTAATCAGATAACACAGATGTCAAGACAGTCGCTGACAAGACAAGGAAATTTAAGCTACTGAAGTAAGTCTTTTCAAGATGTCCAAGGTCACGAGTTGTTTCAGCGACAAGAATTTCCATTCCAATTAACTTTTATGCCACCATTACAAATACAGACAGACCTAACGCACACTCAAATGGCCCTACAGTAACAGGGCTCTTGACGATTAATTCTGTGCCCGAACCTGCTTATAAAATTAGCAAATATTAAGCTGGCAGAGGAACTCCGTGTAACTGTGATATCGTATATATATTTTCAGTAGGAGTCTTTCAGACCTTGCAAGCCGTAGTGGACGAGTGGTTCTAGGCGCTTCAGTCCGGAACCCCGCTGCTGCTACGGTCGCAGGTTTGAATCCTGCCTCGGGAAAGGATGTCTGTGATGTTTTTAGGTTAGTTCGGTTTAATTAGTTGTAAGTCTAGGGAACTGATGACATCAGATGTTAAGTCCCATAGTGCTCCGAGCCATTTGAACCATTTTTTTCTCTTTCAGACTTTGAAGAGAGAACACCAAAATGGGTGAGGATAAGGCTGACTCTGGACTCCGAATGAAGACACTTCGTAATTACTGAACGATCCAAGTGAAATTTTCTTTAGACGTTTTTCCAAAAAAGGATATGTCATTGGCCTCTGATTCCATTTAAATACTTCAGTTAATATTTGCTTAAACTAGTCATACCACTTTTCTTCTTTCTAATGAATTTAGAGCATCCTTTCAAGATGCAACTGAACAGAAGCGATCAAGGTGACTGACTCTACTCAATATATGGAGTTCTAATACATACTATTATCCTATAACTGAGGTGTGTACTACTAGAAATATCAGAACTTTCCTGTGTTGGTAATACCAAGACGTAGGCTATGCAGTGTACATCGACAGTTTCTCAACACGTTATGGAACACTACACATCAAAACAGTTTCTCTAATTCGTGTGTTCAGTCTGTCAGCCGCCATGATGAGGACTTTGCACAGTGATGCATCACAGACTCACGGGAGTACCCCTCTTTAAATTACCGTTCAATGCACAACAAGATGCTTACAACAATCGAAGGAACGACGTCAGTAGTGCGGGGTCTCTGAAACCGACCGTATGAGAAGAAGTCCATTAGCGTCATGCCTGGTGACGGAAGTGGCCATGGAACAGGAGTACCACAGCCCATCCATCATTGCCAAACTCTGCACGAGTGTGATTCTTAGACTCCAAAGCGCGAGGCCGTCCCGCATCCGTTGGCAGCACATATTCTAACGTATTCTGTCAGCTATGAGGGTACATGTCATGTTATTAATTCCATGGTTTCAGCATGTGTGGAGAGAACATGGCTCAATTTCTTATAAAGTAAAACTTAAAACGGTATTTATTACTCATAGAGGATACTAACGTTACAACTTTATTATAAGAGCTACCACGTAAAGTGTATTTAACAGAGACGGTATAACGAAAATGATAGCTCTGAAACTAGCTGCAATATGGTTAAGTTTTTAATATTTTTCCCGTCAGGCCTGCTTCGGCTTAATTGCCTTTGTCACGTGCCCTGCGAAAATGACATTGCTAGGATTATCTACAGGTAAATCGTGGCTATTTTATGTTTACACTTGCATTGGTACTTACCTCCAGTTGGAAGTGACAAAGTGACGGTCATATTGCATCTATAGTAAATTTTTTATGTAAAGTCGTGGTAAATATATGTTTTGGAAATTAAGTATTTTTACAGTTCTTTACTATATTTTTACGAAGTATATACAGGTTACTAGAGATGATCTTACATTTCACTGTTTTCATTTTCCTTTAATTTTATTTGTGGTTATCCTGCGTTTTCTTTTCCAACAATTTCTGTATTGGCAGAACCGGCCAAACTTAGAAAACACACTAGAAACAGTGATAGTGACATGTCAACCTTCTTTTACATCTGAGAACTCAGCGCTACAAACACGAAAAAATTGAAACCACCTTAGAAATATTACAAGGAATACCGAAAGAACATATACTGGAAATATGTATTCGCACAAGAATATATACACACGTAATTCTAAGTGCACACAGATACTTTGAACAAAAATACTGTCTCGAAAACTTCACTGACATAATAGAATAAGATATAGTCATATGGAAAACAAATCATACACAGACCATAGATAAAATTCAAAGGAAAATAAAAACTATGAAATGTAACATCGTTTTTGATAAGCTCTACAAATTTTAACATATAGTAGTAAAGAACTGCCAAAATACTTAACTTTCATAATATCTGTCAAGCCATATGTTTTACATTTTGTAACTACAAACAAATTACACTTACCACGATCTGACAAAAATTCGCAACAGATGCAAAGTTCAAATGGCTCAAATGGCTCTGAGCAATATGGGACTTAACTGCTGAGGTCATCAGTCCCCTAGAACTTGGAACTACTTAAACCTAACAAACCTAAGGACATCACACACATCCATGCCCGAGGCAGGATTCGAACCTACGAGCGTAGCGGTCACGCGGTTCCAGACTGTAGCGCCTAGAACCGCTCGGCGACTACGGCCGGCAGATGCAATGCAATCGTCACTTCCAACTGGACGTAAGTACGATGTAAACAGAAAACAGCCAAAATATACGTACAGATAGTCTTACGAATGTTATTCACAGGTCGTCTGATAATGGCAACCAAGGCGAAACAGGTCTGCAGTGTAAAATATTAAATATATTACCTTACTGCAGCTACTTTGGAGCTTTCATTTTCATTAAGTCTTGTAATGACGTTTACAATCCTGCAGGCCCAACGGAACGTAAAAGATGGCATAGTTTATATGACGCTTATATATACTATTTTGTCTGTCATCTAGGTAATTTCAGGTATGTGCGTGTATTTCCTACACTAATGCTTTTAGTCATTATTTAGATTAGCATATAGAAAATTGAGAATACAAAGCTTCTGGAAGTTTTTAGAAAAAAAGTTATTTGGCATTTTCAATTGCAAGGCGCGTAACACCGAACAATGAAACCGTTTTGACACATCGCAACAAATGACACTGGATTCATTTGCTCCTAACAAATGTCCATTACATCTTCTGGGATTCTTCGAACTAATATGTCTCCCTGTGTGGTGGGGTCTATAGAAGTTCGTTTAGCGAAGATTTCTTTACTTTCTTTCTAGACAAAGCTCAGATTGCCTCCTCTACCCTTCGCTGGGTATTCCCTTAATACAAAAAGAAAAGTACAGAGGCATAAATTTTTTTTGTCACGGTAGTAATGTAATCTGTAAAGTAATCATAACGCCAAAATATTCCTGCACAGTGGTCAATTTTATCCATAAATAATATGCAAGACAGTAAAAATGATTTGGGCGATAGAAAAATATAAAATTTATGACTTTTAGTTTTCATTATAAAACGAACCGTCCACTTGCTATATTTAGAACAAAAATTCATGGCGTTGTGGACGTGGCTATGTTCCTGTGAAATTCACCTCGACACTGATTGTATCGAACCTTTCATCTATTGAAACCAACCGCTGTTGACGCGAGGCGAACAGACTGCTTTCTAACTTCATTGCAACCGTGTTCGACTGGAGTATTGTCTGGCGAACGTGGAGACGAGGAACGCAGAATATACCCATCACTGTAGCACAGGTCGAAATAGAACTGAAGTTCTCATTTGGAACTACATTTGCGCACAGCTCGTTAGCGAGAGCTTTCGTGTTACCGTTGTACCCAGCAGCATTGTCGTTTACGTACAATAGAACCCGATTTCAAAACATGCGTGCCACAGGTCAATTATGCAGAACATAGAAAGTCACTGTTGGAATGTTCACACCAGAGCCGTTTTCCGGTGCGAGCCAACAACGTGGGCAAAACCACCCGCACAGTTACGTCTGTGCGAATAAGATGGCGCTAGCTCTGCGTTCGCATAGCATGTGTTCGTATATGACACACCTCTATCACAGATTGAAATTATTAGGGTATGTCGAAACTCACCGCCAACAATGCGCCTTTGGACGCAAACGCCGTACACTGACACTCATCTGTTCGTTTTTTGGCTGTCCTACTTGCAACCTCACCTGCCCTTTCGCTGATTAATCCCTGACGAGATCAACCCACTGCGACTATACCTTGACGTACGGTCTTGGGTGATTCACTGCTGTCTATGAGATTGTGCCTCGATATAGTCAAAGGGTCGAACCGTAACCATCTTCTTTCATGCCCATTACCTAATTTAAGTGAAGAAATAGTAACTGTCAGTGATAGCACGGTCAAATAATCCAAGTCAAATGATAATGATGCGGGGCTCGGGGACTGATAGACTGTCAAGCTCCCTCTCAGAAAAATAAGGCACGACAATTTATTCCACACCAGCAGTTATACAGGGTGTAAATTTTAAGCTGACAAAGCAGAATAACTCGAAAAAGAAGCTTCACACGAAGATATGTGTGGAATCCAAAGTTGATTATTTTCGAGGGGGCAACTGTTGGTGCTACAATTAGCCCGCCACCCCAGCCCCCTGGTTGGAAACATTAAAATTTCAAATGGGAACCCGCATTTTTTATTGCAGAATTCTACATAAAAAACTTCGTACATTTTGTCTTAAACATTTGTTATGATTTTTGGTAGTTGGCGCCGTAATTCAAGAAAATCCATGTTCTCACTTTTGCGTGGAAAATGGTAACTGATAAATAAAAAATGCTTATTTACTTCGTAAATCTTGATTTCCTAAAACTAAAACTCTCCCTCTCTCCCCATAGGGTGGGGTTTGATAGAGAGGAATTAGAGTCTTACAAATGTTGACCCAAATATCAATTTTTTCTGCGGATTCGGATAAGTTTTGTTTGTTTCGTGGTCATGAGGCAACACAACTTTTAATTATCAAACAAATCATCTGGCTAGCTAACTAACTAACAAAACATCCTACGAAGTAAATAAGTATTTTTTATTTATCCGTAACAATTTTCTTGAACTACAGCTCCAACTACCAAGTATGAAAACATATATTTAAGACAAAATGTACGAAGATTTTTTTGTAGAATCTGATTCTGTAATAAAAAATGCGGGTTCCCATTTGAAATTTTAAAGTTTCCCCCAGGGGCTGGGGTGGCGGGCAAATTTTTGCACCAGCAGATTTCCCCCTCAAAAATAATCAACTTTGGATTCCACACATATCTTCGTGTGAAGCTTATTCTTCGAGTTATTCTGGTTTGTCAGCTTAAAATTTACACCCTGTATATAAGGCACACGCTGTTAAATTGAGCATACTTGACTATTAGACAAAACAATCGTAAAGTAATTACTGAACCGGTTGAAACCACCAACATAAATCAGACATTTTTTAACATCAAAACGCATTCCCTTAAAATGACCGCTGTGCTGAGCGATAAATTAGTTCAAAACTATTAACTGAAGGATTTCCAATGAGAATAGTTACAGTCCACAGTTCCATTACAATACCAAAACAGCACCCCCCTCAATGGCTGATTTCGCAATCGCAGTTTGTGCTGTTGCGATCGACCTGGGTGTAAGTCGGTTCGAATTCTGTCGGCGTAAAAAAATTTCTCTGCCAATGTTTGGTCAGCAAAGCTCATGATCTACACACTTGGCGCCAATGTCCTGATTTAAACACAAAACGTGCCCATAGGGCTTCTTGAAATGGAGGCATTTGACACTGTTGACGGTGGTCCGTCCATTGGATGGAAGTGTTAAGCTTGGTTGCCCTCTTGATGCTACTCGCTAGGAATAGGCTATGCGGTGGTACCTGGATTCACCGTCACCTTGTCATCTTCGTCATCATCGTCGTCAACATCATCATTGAATGCAAACATTACACTACACTCCAAACACACACACACACACACACACAAACACACACACACACACACACAAACACTTCACACGTGTAGTGCTAAAAACCTATAATGGAGAATGTTGTAAACAAATGAGTAATTCGAGGGCTATTCGAAAAGTAAGGAACGATAGGTCGCGAAATGGAAACCACAGAGAAAATCAAAACTGTTATATTTGTAACGGTTAGCTACAGCTTCCAGCTACTTCTCTAAATAGTCGCCCCTCAGACTTAGACACCCGTCGTAGCGTTGTACCAACTTTTCAATTCCCTCTTTATAGAAGACAACCGCCAGTGGTTTTCGACAATTTTCTATTCTGAACTGCAGCTCGTTGTCTGTGTCAAAATATTGTCTTCATAGCCAGCGGTTCATTTGAACCTCAGGGGTAGCCAATTACGGGCTTTATTGTAGGTGATCAAACACTTCCCATCGAAAACGCTACAGGAGCATCATCATTGCCCCTGCAGAGTGTGGCTGAGAATTGTCGTGTAGAACGAACCGCATGACAGTTATGTTATGTGGATTGCATAGCTTCTTGTTGAAACATTAAATCAGGAATTTTTACTAGTTTGTCGTTTTGTGTTATTAAAAACAATGTTTTTTGAAGTAATTTTTTCTCCTAATAATTTAATGACATATGACATGCTCCAGCTTAAAATATATAATATTTTTTTGAACAATGTGGTTCACTGTACTGGATGGACTACCGATACCTAAGTACGCAAAAAACTGATATTGAAGATTTGCATGTCATTTTCTTCTCAATGATAACATGTCAAAACGTTCCAGCTCCGCAATCTAGTGGATGCCGACTGTCCTTTTAATCTTCCTTAGTTTTGTTTCTTTTTTTGTTTTTTTTTATACCTCCTTTCTCATGTCTTAGCAGTCTTCTTAGCTTCAGCGACACGTCGCCTTTCCACTTATAGCAGTCGACTTTCATGCTGTCCCATGGCGTCCATCACACCGATCAGGAAAGGTGTCACGCTAACAAAAACAGATTTTGATAAGCGTTACCAATTGCTCCACTGAAGGTTTTGTTCCGATTCTGTGATTTACCACGTGACCTGTAGGATAAATTGTTTCCTTTTGGCCACAGGCTACGCTGTGGATGTTTATCAGTAGATAATCTGCGAAACAGAGTTGCCCATATTGTTTTTCTCATTTCACTGACATTTTCGCTGTTTCTCCTGATGGCTAGACCCTAATATTCTGTGAGGTTTTGTGTCTCTGATTGCACGAGTCTGCCTTGTGCACCAATTGCTTTTCCATCAGGAAGCGTTTCCTGTCATGTCCCTACAGAGTCTCGTAAGTCTTGCCCCATTCACTTCTGCAGATGTCCTATACATTCCATTTTTTTAATTTAAATTTTACCGCATAGTTTCGCAGCCACAACACTATTGAAGCCTTTAGAGTTACCATCACCAAGGTAGTGAATGTATCGCACACAACAAACTACTAAAAATGCAGACTGCCCACTTTATTTCCATACCACCAATGAAATCTTCAAAGTTTTTGTCGCATTTCTATTTATTTTTGTTCATGGTGCAACATTGTCAGTGTTTTGTCACGCACTCATAGTCAAGCACCTTGCCTTATCTACAGAGGTAACTGTTGCAATTCAATGCAGCAATGTATGGCGTCTCTTCCACTAGGGAATGTCAATTGCAAAAACAATACTAGTAGATTGCCGAGTAGCTACAGTTTGTTTCGCTGTCCTCTGCATAGATGCTTCACTGATTTCTGTTACCCCGTTATGCAAACTTTGATAATACCTCCCAAATTTGACTGCTGGCGATGGGCTGCTTTTCTTTCCTTCCCAAGAGATAAACAAGGGAAATATTCACTTCATTATATTTTATAGATGTTACAGGAGATGTCATTGTACATTTCGATACTTCAAACACTTGTCTTCCACTACAATTTTCATGGATAGGCCTCTTCCCTAACTGATGTCCTCACTAAACGTAATGAATTTTTCCCTTTAATACTGTTTACATTTAGCAACAGAAAAAAACAATTATGAAACCTTGCACATACTAATTAAAATGTAACCTTTATTTTCACTATTTACAACTGTTCATTTTCAGTAAAATATTTCGACTTGTATTTTGAAGCACTACTTTTTGGCCTCATCAGTTTCTGTATTACGATTTCCAAAAGCACGCTTGAATTGATTACAATAAAATTTATGACTAAAACTAAAATTCTTATTTTTACCATTTTTAAATGTAAAATGGTTGAAATATTCAGTTATAGCAACAAATTTACAACTCTGACGCTCTAGTGATCTAATTGTATCGACAGAAGAATCGATTGCAATACATCCCTGCTTGTAACACAGTCGATTCGTTCTTCAACGATATTACACGAACGAGTTGCTATGGAAATAGCGAACCCAAAATGATATAACGAGACATTTTAGGGAAGAATTTGTATTTGACAGTAGTATGACGGCAAGGCAATCACGCACCGCATCTGTTTTAGAGAGACAAGGCATTAAAAACGAAAATAATGAGGTACTGTACGTAAAGTATATAATTTTAGAATCAACAAGAATCAAAGAATTTCATTTCCACTTAAGCAGTAACAAGTTTCGATGAAAAGCTTCTGGGTTCAAGTCCTTGTTCGACACAGGGTTTTACTCTGCCACAGATTTTCATATCAGCGCACACTCTGCTTCAGAGTGACAATTTCGTCTAGAAAAAATATCTAGACAGCGGCTATGACCTTCCTCCGAAGCATCCTTTCTACCAGGAGTGCTAGTTCGATACACTAGGTGGGACAAGGTCGGTTAAAGTAAAGTTGTGAACGCCAGGAGGCGGGTTGTGCCTCGACAGCTCAACTGTAAAGTATTAGTCCAAGGATGGCAGAGGTTCCGTGTTGGAGGCCCGGTGTGGCACACAGTTTTAATCTGCCAGGGATTATCGTTACTGGACATGATGGTAAGACCGTTACATTCTATATCGAATATAGGGAGGAAGAGGTCCCACTTAAAGCAACTGTAGTGTCGGAAGTTCCATGCGGCTTTTCGCGGATGATGCTGTAGTATACAGAGAAGTTGCTGCATTAGAAAATTGTAGCGAAATACAGGAAGATCTGCAGCGGATAGGCACTTGGTGCAGGGAGTGGCAACTGACCCTTAACATAGACAAATGTAATGTATTGTGAATACATAGAAAGAAGGGTCCTTTATTGTATGATTATATGATAGCGGAACAAACACTGGTAGCAGTTACTTCTGTAAAATATCTGGGAGTATGCGTACGGAACGATTTGAAGTGGAATGATCATATAAAATTAATTGTTGGTAAGGCGGGTACCAGGTTGAGATTCATTGGGAGAGTGCTTAGAAAATGTAGTCCATCAACAAAGGAGGTGGCTTACAAAACACTCGTTCGACCTATACTTGAGTATTGCTCATCAGTGTGGGATCCGTACCAGGTCGGGTTAACGGAGGAGATAGAAAAGATCCAAAGAAGAGCGGCGCGTTTCGTCACCGGGTTATTTGGTAACCGTGATAGCGTTACGGAGATGTTTAATAAACTCAAGTGGCAGACTCTGCAAGAGAGGCGCTCTGCATCGCGGTGTAGCTTGCTGTCCAGGTTTCGAGAGGGTGCGTTTCTGGATGAGGTATCGAATATATTGCTTCCCCCTACTTATACCTCCCGAGGAGATCACGAATGTAAAATTAGAGAGATTAGAGCGCGCACGGAGGCTTTCAGACAGTCGTTCTTCCCGCGAACCATACGCGACTGGAACAGGAAAGGGAGGTAATGACAGTGGCACGTAAAGTGCCCTCCGCCACACACCGTTGGGTGGCTTGCGGAGTATCAATGTAGATGTAGATGTAGATGTTTGTCGGATGTTACGGAGCGTGCCGCCTAACCGAAGAAATTTGTAGGTCGTTACACTCTGCTAGTATAATAATAGTCTCAGGACATTTACGTGGAACTATACACCTATCTCAGTGAGGTCAATGCGTTGCAGAACTATGAGCTGCCAACTGCTTGAAGTTTATGATTAACGTGGAGACTTAATATCCAAAGAGATATGTAACTGGACTGAAGAATCCCTAACAAACAGACCAACGTTCTTAATGAGGAATCTTCACCAGGCGTTAATATTAAACTCGTATCATTTTGCTGTAGAAGGTTTCAGAAGTGAGAGATACTATTCAACTGGACAGCAAGTTCACTTTCTATAGATTATCCTCATTACTCTTCGACTTGAGTCCTAAAGAAAGATCAAGACGCAAGAAGGTCATTTAATTTCAAAAAATGGCTCTGAGCACTAAGGGACTTAACTGCTAATGTCATCAGTCCCCTAGAACTTAGAACTACTTAAACCTAACTAACCTAAGGACATCACACACATCCATGCCCGAGGCAGGATTAGAACTTGCGACCGTAGCAGCCGCCCGATTTAATTTCAGGTTCAAACTAATGTAACAGCTTACGTAATCATCGATATTGTTCAGATAGCGTTTGATCTCTGAAGCCGCTGTTAACAGGGTACAACTGAATATTCTGTTCTCGTTTCAGATAGTGTGTACAAGTTACCTATATTTATTTTTGCCATTAGGATCGCCATCCAACACCTCATACCCAGTATGTATTCGTAGCTTTGACGTCAAAGCACTGTTATAGGATGGTGTTTACAAATAAAGCGATAGTATACTGGTGTCGGCCATGTGGACACCAATACTAGCCAGGAAAATTGCTTCAGCGCCAGAACGGCGTGTTCAGGGACTGTGAGCTGCGCCCTACCGGTATCATGGCGAGAGAAGACTCAAGAGAGCTCATTCAGTATGAACATTCTTTATTCAGCAAGCCTTCGCTACAACCTGTCTATGTTGGCGTCCCAGCGGCGTTTGTGGTCTCGAAGGAGGTGGTGTGCTACCTCAGCATAACTCGCTGCCGGCGTGCGTGTCTCCACGGCAGCGGGTGTGTATACTAGACAGCGAGTCCCCACGGCAGCGGGTGCATGTATTGGGTTCAAAATGGTTCAAATGGCTCTGAGCAGTATGGGATTTAACATCTATGGTCGTCAGTCCCCTAGAACTTAGAACTACTTAAACCTAACTAACCTGAGGACATCACACAACACCCAGCCATCACGAGGCAGAGTAAATCCCTCACCCCGCCGGGAATAGAGCCCGGGAACCCGGGCGTGGGAAGCGAGAACGCTACCGCACGAACACGAGATGCGGGCCATGTATTGGGCGGCCATATTGATGCAACGATGCCGACAGGCGACCAGCAGATGAAAAGCGCACGCTGGACTGCTGGCAGGTCTCTACAGTTGGTCGGGGGTACAGGCCCCTGGTACCGAATCCAGGACCCTCAGATTCAAATAGAGTGTCAGGCCGTGACACCCTAGACGTGGCATCTACTAGGCGGCACTGGCTTGAGACCCAGAACCATCAGAGCTAGCTAGCAGTTTGTAGACCAGCAGCTATCAGATGTCACTGTTTGGTGAGGTGGAGGCTTCTGAACCCTACATTGGAGAGATAGCTGGCGTGGAGAATGTTATGGTGGCAGCCAGAGTTGTAAGTCGAGGATCCTGTCCAAATGCAAGTGCTGCTGATGGCTAAGCGGCGAGCATTTATAGTCGCCCTATGTTGTGGAAGGACTCTGCCTGCGGTCACGTGGCTACGGAAGTGGAGCTTCCTGTCATGGCATGTGGAAACCCAGTCTGCCGCTATGGCAGACTGCTCTATTGCAGACGGTTACCCTAGCAGCATTCTGGCAACCAGCTGCAGGATTTCACGGTCGATGATGCTAAACTATACGGTAAAAGCGTTCAAGCGGAATCGTAAGAAAGCAATTCATACGAGAAGTGGGACCATTCGTCCAGTAGGCACTGCTTGATAGTTGCTAAGAAACAACTGATACTTGCTAACGAATGTCTGCCAATTGCTACGGTCAACCGAAAACTGCTACGGAATACCCGAACAATGACAGTAAAAGAAAAGGTGGAGCGTGGAACGTGTTAGTTGCAGCGAAGCCTGTGCAGGACCGCTCTGTATGCATTGCACAGTTCATGCAATACGATTTTTGATGAAGGGTCTTGTAGAACCGATTAGTGCGGCGTATCGTGCGGTTCGGCAGCATATCTGCAAGACATCGCTAGATCTTACGATCGTGGAAAGCAGCTCGACAGCTCGAAGCTGGTAAGGTGTCACCACTTTGGTAACAGTGTTAGGTGTGTCCAAAAGTGTCATATCGCCCTTGTAAAGGGGCATTGAAGGTAGAAACACTACGCGAAAGCAAGTCGTTGGTCGCAGACAGACCACCACATCGTAAGAGGATCGATACGTATCCCTAGTAAGTAAAAGGAACAGACATCCCACTCCTAGGCAGACTGCTGCAGAACTTTCAACCGCAACTGGTACACATGTCTTTGCCACAAAAGTTTCGCAGCGATTAAATACGGCTGATTTGTATGCTCGGAAGCCTGTTAAATGCATCCCTCTTCAACCACGCCGTCGTCGAGAAAGTGTTCGTTGATGTAGGGAGCACGTTAGCTGGTGTCAGCAACAGAGTGATGTTCTCCAAAGAATCCCACTTCACTGTGGCAACAAGTGATTCTGGCGCCAGTTAGTGTGGATGGAGAAGGGAACACGTTAGAACACGTTACATACCAAGAATGTTGAAGAACGTCTTCAGTATCGGTTAGGCGCTATGGTATGGGCAGGTATTATTCAAAATGGCTGAACACCACTGCGTATCTTTGCGTAGGAAGATAACTGTGAATTATGTCTATCTGTTTAAGAGTGCGATAGGTCCCAAATTTCTGTTCATGGACGACAGACGACAATGCGCCCCCCCTCCCCCCGCCCACACACACACACACACACACACACACACACAGGACAGCTGAGGTTTCTGACACGCTAGAAATTGAAGTTATCGGAAGTATATAATGGCCTGCGTACTCCACTGACCTAAACCCTAAAGAGCATGCCTGGGATACTCCTGGCAAACCTCCTTCTCAACGAACACCCCTTCCCCGAATAGTGATACAAAATGCAAAATGAAACGCCCTTTAGACACAAATAGGACAAGGACTCCTCAAGTATATTGTAGCCAGCATGTGTAACAGGTGCAAATTGTGCATTAGTGCCTGAGGAGGACATATTCGTAGTGGAAGACCGATATGAATACTTACGTTTGGAGTCTGATTTGTGTCAAGCATGAACGGTATTTACGTCTTGGTCTGCTTTCCCAGTGGGAGAAATCTGTACCATCTTTTGCTATGAATGTAGCGCTCCATCTCTATTACGTGTGTGGTGGGTTTCATGTCGTCCATCATTGCCTATGATTAATCCTGTCCAACAACGTCTCTGTTCCTTAGGAATTTTCAAGCAGCGTATCAAGAAGTATTTTAACGTCACATACACCAGTAACAGGTAATCATAAGATCACAGTTTCAGCATGGTACCGGACAAAATAGCAACTATTTCATGTGACCTATTTTAACTCTCTAATAATGCCATACGAATATGTGTAGTTGCAGATACTGTGTCTTATCAAGGTACAATGCTACTTGGCTCTGTTCCTTCGTGCGTTTTTCCCAGGAAACAATTTAGTACAACGAAGTGTCATACATTCTCTTTACAGTTGAGTCTCGATGCTATCCAAGACATAAAGGAAGAATCTGTTTGTTATAATATGGCCTCAGGCAGCAGCGAAGTGCACATGACCGACTTCTTTCCGTGCAGTGTGCAAGAGTAACTGAATGTCTGAAAAAGACATCTTACTGAGAGTCATAAAAGTGTAGTACGAGCCATAATGTCAGGGGCTATCCAACAAGGGGTAGTGCAATTCCAGCAAGAGTGCTTCAGGCAACGAAAGAGACAGAGATAGAAACTAGTGTGATCTGGTAACGTTATAAATGAACCACTATAACACTCCAGACGAGTGAAGTCATTGGGTGCTATAACGACTTAAATGGGCACTAAAAGAGGTCTTCTTTTCAAGAGATCAGACATCAGCTAAGATGAAGTGACAGCGATTTTAACTAAAGATCCTCAGTAATTCATATTTACACCATTGCTAGAGATAACTGGGCTTTCGTCTTCTTGTGATTGTAAGAATACTGAAACTAAGAAAAGGACTTCGTTCAGAAATGGTATTCTCTTCCTAACCGCCCATTTGGCCACACCGACGCTGGCAGTTTAAGATATATCTGTTTACGTGAAACATGTCGGAAATGACGCAATGTGAAATTGAACGAACGTATAAGGATTGTAGTGACGAAGGCGAATGGTCGACTTTGGGTTTATTGGGAGAGCTTTAGGAAAGTGTGATTCATCTGAAAGGAGATCGCATATGGAGCACTTGCGCGACCCACTCTTGAATATTGCTTTAGTGTTTGCGACCCCCACCAGGTCGGATTGAAGGAAGACCGGTAGGTTCGATCAACACGCATGTTTAAGGAGATGTTTCGGGGACTCGAATGAGTATTTCGAGAAGAAAGGCAACGTTCTTTTCCAGGAACGGTATTGCGAAAATTTAAATAACCAGCATTTGCAGCTGACTGTAAAAGGATCCTACTGCAGCCAACGTACTTTTCGCGTAAGGGCCACGAAAATAAATTAAGAGAAACTAGGGCTTGTACTAACGTATATACTCCTAGAGATCCGTTTTTCCTTCGCTCTGTTTGCGTCCAGGAAGGAGCATGACTAGTAGTGGCACAAGTTGCCCTCCTCCATACACCAAGTAGCAACTACGTACATGTAGATGTACTGACGGCAGGGATGTGGAGATCAAATCGGTCCTCCGGAAACAATATGTGGCACTCTGAATATCTACTCTCTCTTAATTATTTCATAATAACATTACATATCATTCTAAGAGCTTCTTTGGTCACTAAATGCAACAGCACACAGCAAACCACCGCTTTCGATGAGCCAGCTAACTTCGATGGATCCATTTAGTGAAGGCTGACATCTGCGACTGGTTTCGTCCTGCTCGTGTGTCACCAGCTCTGCAAACTGAACCCAACAATACAGACTGCCTTCTGTGAAATGATGTAACATTTGCATTCAACAAACTTGTCGTTGATACGTAGGCAAAATTCTTCTTGTGGTTGATCCCAGTTTCCTGAGAGATGCGGCAGTTCCTTCTGTCTGGTCTCTTACTGACGGATGCCAGTACAGCGCTTGCTGTTGCTTCATCCACAACTGTTTTCGATCGTCCAGACCTCAGTTTGCCTGCGACAGATCCATTTTCACTCAATTTCACAATAAGTCACCACCACATAGTAGGTAATATGTGGCCAGTCTGGGTGACGTTGGTCGAATTTCCCCGTGGTAACACGGGTTTTGCTCACATCATATTATAACGATCTCAATGGGTTTTACTTCTGTTTACGCCATCATCTTTCACGTCAAGTGTAAGGAAGAAACATCAGTCATAACGCGAGAATGTGTAATGCTCTGCTAAAATGATATCCACCACTGTTTTTCTCGCGTCTCTCTCTCTCTCTCTCTCTCTCTCCCCATCCATCATACATAAATGGACACAGTAGGCGTTGCACTACCCTCTTAAGACATTTAACTTCAGATAACAAATGCCATAAGATTCCAAAATAATTATTCGCCACATAATGATTAAATAATATCTGCTAGAGGGGCAACCATATCATACAACGCAATAAAACCTTATCCTAGGGTAAAAGTATATATATATAAGCCGGTCGGGGTGGCCAAGCGGTCGCAGGTTCGAATCCTGCCTTGGGCATGGATGTGTGTGGTGTCCTTAGGTTGGTTAGGTTTGAGTAATTCTAAGTTCTAGGGGACTGATGACCTCAGAAGTTAAGTCCCATAGTGCTCAGAGCCATTTGAACCATTTGAACCTGGTGCTACATTTACAGTACACTCACTACACACTCCATTACGGAAGCTCTACTAAGTGCATCCTCGGTCTCTATCAGTTGTCTTCTCCTCTGGATTCTGGTGGGGAAACACCGTCTGCTGCTAAGGCTCTACGGGGCCTGCGTCACAGCCGGCTACAGCCCACCAGTCCCTGTTGCAGGTACCAGGTGGCTGTACCTTACTTTCAGAGAGATGCATTCCAACGGCGGCAGCATATCTGTTGCAAAATGTAGATACTTGTAGCTATTTAAGTCATACCATTAAAAGACAGAGATCATGGATGCAATTTTTGAAAAGCACACACCACAGGTTGCTTACCCAGTTGTCTCAGTCAGCGTGGAATTTCATCAGACCATCAGTGCAAATTGTGAAGGGCGATTTCTCTATGGTTTGTAAACGACACTTCATCCGTAACAAAATCGTGCATAGAACTGAAACTGATATTGAACATCATTGCCATGAAGCTATTCATGAAAAGAGATGAAAAAATGAAATGAACTGAAATGCAGTATTTGCAGAAAACACCTTTGCCTGACACCTCTCTCGCTCACTCAGACTACGTCATAGTGACACGGTGATTTTGATACAGTTGCTAAATCGTTAAAAACATTGTAAAACAGGAAAAAAAACGACGCTCCACGATGGATTTATCTGAATGGGACGAAAATCGGTAGATGTACTGTACATTTACCGACAGATGATCACAGTATTATAACAATTGGATGATTTGCTCAAGAGAAAGAGCACCACAAACTGAGCAAGTCAATAACGATTTGGTTCACCCTTACCCCTCATACAAGCAAGGATTCGGCTTGGCACTGATTACTATAGTTGTCGGATGTCCCCCAGAGGGATACCGTGCCAAATTCTGCCCAGTTGGCACGTTAGATGGTCAAACTCCAGAGCTGGTTGGAGGGCCATGCCAATAACGCTCCAGGCCAGTGTCCAGGGCGCCTCCAGACGAGTCTTTGTTGGTCATCGGTGCTCAGTTTGGAGCGGGACTCATCAGTGAGGACAATTCTACTCCTGTGAGTGAGATTCCAGGCCGAGGACTCGTCTGGAGACGGCCCTCGCTGCAGCTGGGTATCAACCTGGCTGTCGCTGGCCATACGTTCTGACAACTAGGAGTGATGATCTGGGGTACCATTTTATCTCATAGTAGGACCACTTTGGTTGCCATCCGCGGTGTCCTTACAGCAAAGCGGTACGTCGACGGCGTTCTACACCCCGTTATGTTGCCCCTTATGACAAGCCATCCTGTGCATACGTTTCAGCAAGATGATGTCCTCTCGCACACGACAAGACTTTCTATTGCTTGTCTTTGTGCTTGCCAAACCGTACCTTCGCCAGCAAGGCCACTAAATCTCTCCCCAATTCAGAACGTTTGGAGCATTATGGGCAAGATCCTCCAACCAGCACGGGATTTTGACCATCTAACGCGGCAGTTGGACCAAATTTGGCATGATGTCTCTCAGGAGGACATTTAACAAATCTGTCAGTTAATGCCAAGCCGAATATCTGCTTGCATGAGGACTAGCGGTGGACCACTGCATTTTTTTAATTGCTCAATTTGTGGTGTTCTTTCTCTAGAATAAATGGTTCAAATGGCTCTGAGCACTATGGGACTCAACTACTGAGGTCATTAGTCCCCTAGAACTTAGAACTAGTTAAACCTAACCAACCTAAGGACATCACGCACATCCATGCTCGAGGCAGGATTCGAACCTGCGACCGTAGCGGTCTCGCGGTTCCAGACTGCAGCGCCTAGAACCGCACGGGCACTTCGCCTGGCCAGAATAAATCATCGAATTATTGTGAAACTGTAATTATTTGTTTGTCTGCACATTTACTTCACATCCACCGATTTCCGTCTCTTTAGAATAATTCCTTCGTGGTGCAACTTTCGTCTCGCTTTTTTTAAAAAGATTGTATTAAACACAGGTGCATTTAAATGGTCTTTCGCAAATCTCCTTTTTCTAGCGCAGTTGTTATTGCCTACTTCCTACTTTGCAATACCCCTAAAATATTTCAAGCACATGCGTATCACACTCATAGTATATCCATATCTAAAACATTATCCTAATAGAGAGGAGAAACTTAGCAGCTGCGTACTCGAGTCCACTTAGAATGGGATTTGCAGTCTAGATGCGTTTTCTGCTAAACAAATATCACGATTGGTTACAAAGAAAATGTATAGTAACATGATTTGTAATAATGCTGGGACGTAAGGTTATAGGTCGCCACAACTTGACCTTCTAACGTAAATGTTGCTGTAGCGCCAGCGATTCATGGTGCAAGAATAAAGTTTGCACAACAAACGGGTGAACTAGTAATCGACGTATACAGCTCATCAGTAGAAGACGATAAAATGTCAGTAAAATCGGTTCGTAATGCAACCTCATTTTGATTGTAAATAAAAAACTTGCACCGAAAAAGAAATTGCTATATACATCTTGAAATGACAGGTATTTATTGTTTCTCAACATAGAAATTATTTAGATTTAAGCATTTATCATACCGTTTTGCTAATTTATAAATTACTTCTTCATAAAATTCTGCCACTTGACTCGTAGCCAATGTTTCACAGCTGTTTGAAGTTCATCGGCTTCATCGAAGTGCTGCGACGAATGCCATTTCTTCAAGTGAGCGAAAAGGTGAAAATCACTTGGTGCCAAATCTGATCTTTATGGGGCATGATCAAAAAGTCTCGTTCTAATTGCTTCAAAGTCTCCTGAGTTTTTTGTGTACTGCGAGAACTAGCGTTGTTATGCGAAAACACAACACCGTATGTCGGCGTACAACGACGTTTGTTTTGATTGGCCAGCTTCACTTTCTTCAAAGTTTCACAGTAGACGTCCGAAGTGATCGTCGTTCCACGTTTCGTAAATTCAAGCAGCGAAACTCCCTCAGCATCGCAGAAAATCATAACCATAACCTTCCTCGATGACAAAGTTTGACTAGCTTTCTTCGGCTTGCAAGGAGAACTGGTATCCCCGGAGCCTTCGTCGGTTACTTCATTTCGGGGTTTACAGGTACCACCAGTATGTCACCAGTTACAGTTCTTTTCAAAAAAATCTTCTACTTCAGCGTCGTAGCGTGAAAGGAAGTCTCAGGCAGAACCATTACCTTTGGTTTTGTGTACCTCTGAGAGCAATTAACGGTACCCACATTGCACCAAACATTGGCAGCCTACGTTATCAGTACCATAAGTGCGGAAAACCGTACGAGAAATTTGTGGGAGTTCTTTGGAAAGTTCAGAGATGACAAACCATCGATTTTCACGAGCTGTTTCATCAATTTTCTTGACGAGATCGGTACTCACAACTACGCCTCACTTCAACATGAATATTAGTTCCATTATTTTTAAAAAATCGGACTCATTGACGCACAACACCTTCACTAATAACATTTAAGCTGTATAAAGTACACAACTGATGATGGACACCTGTTGCTGACACCTTTTGTGCCGTAACAAATGTCACTCGACTGCCCGCAGCTGGCATTTCGCTGATGCTTTGACGTTATAAAAAGCGAATGTGTGAAAGGACGAGGTTTGTATTTCCACAGTTGTAAGCCCAGTCAATCGGTGAACATGCAGATGTCACAAAGGTAGGACTCCGTGCGTAATTGAGAGGGTGAGTCAATAAATAAGTCGCAAACTGGGATAGAGACATTAGAGGCGCGAGTACCTGCATCTCACTGAACACAACTTTCCGTGAAATAAAGCTGTAATCGTGTATGGGACGGGTTTCACTTTGAACGTGCTCTGCGGACAGTCCCTCGGCTAAAAAAAAAATCGCCTTGTTCTATTCGGGTACACACATATAGCATGCCGCCCATCTTGGTCTTAGGCGACAACAGAGCATTAAACACTGCCCGCGGAATACTTCTATTGGCTACTTTCCACGCGACACTTGCTGCCACTTTTTAGATACTAAAGGAGCTAAATTTAAAACGATATGCGGTTTTTTGGCGTTTGCGACGTTTTTATTGACTCACTCTCGTACTATCTCCACTCTAGAATGGCGGTTAACTTTCAAGCCGCCCCCGTTTTATGATTTTATTTTTGTGGAGTCCAGAGTCTCAACGCGATTTGAGGATGAAAACGTGGTCAAGGTGGGCTGTATTCTAATTTTAATCTATGCCATTCACCATTTTCAGCCTTTGGTCATTTTCAAGCACTTATCTTAAGCTTTTAGCTTCATTTTAAGTTATAATATATCGCTGGTGCCTGTGGACAGAAATACATCTTACTTCTGCGCATATGTCACCCAAGAACAATACACTGTTTTACACGGTTACGTGTATTAGCCAACACAAAAAGAAAGATGTTTCTTTTTGTGCCAGCTAATAGACGTAACCACGTCCAATAGTGTATTTTTTGTATGTTGTTGTTGTCTTCAGTCCTGAGACTAGTTTGATGCAGCTCTCCATGCTTCTCTCTCCTCTGCAAGCCTCTTCATCTCCCGGTTCCTATTGGAAACTACATCCTTCTGAATCTGCTTAGTGGCCGGCCGAAGTGGCCGTGCGGTTAATGGCGCTGCAGTCTGGAACCGCAAGACCGCTACGGTCACAGGTTCGAATCCTGCCTCGGGCATGGATGTTTGTGATGTCCTTAGGTTAGTTAGGTTTAACTAGTTCTAAGTTCTAGGGGACTAATGACCTCAGCAGTTGAGTCCCATAGTGCTCCGAGCCATTTTTTTTCTGCTTAGTGTACTCATCTCTTGGTCTCCCTCGACGATTTTGCCCTCCACGTTGCCCTCCAATACTAAATTGGTGATCCCTTGATGCCTCAGAACATGTTCTACCAACCGATCCCTTCTTCTAGTCAAGTTGAGCCACGAACTCCTCTTCCCGCCAATTCTATTCAGTACCTCTCCATTAATTATGTGAGCTACCCATCTGATCTTCAGCATTCTTCTGCAGCACCACTTTTTGAAAGCTTCTATTCTCTTCTTGTCCAAACTATTTATCGTCCATGTTTCACTTCCGTACATGGCTACACTCTATACAAATACTTTCAGAAACGTCTTCCTGACACTTATATGTATACTCGATGTTAACAAATTTCTCTTCTTCAGAAACGCTTTCCTTGCCACTGCCAGTCTACATTTTATATTCTCTCCACTTCGACCATCATCAGTAATTTTGCTCCCCAAATAGCAAAACTCCTTTACTACTTTAAGTGTCTCATTTCCTAATCTAATTCCCTCAGCATCACCCGACTTAATTTGACTACATTCCATTATCCTAGTTTTTCTTTTGTTAATGTGCATCTTATATCCTCCTTTCAAGACACTGTCCATTCCGTTCAATTGATCTTCCAAGTCGTTTGCTGTCTCCGACATAATAACAATGTCATCGGCGAACCTCAAAGTTTTTATTTCTTCTCTATGGATTTTAATACCTACTCCGAATTTTTCTTTTGTTTCCTTTACTGCTTGCTCAATATAGAGATTGAATAACATCGGGGAGAGGCTACAACCCTGTCTTACTCCCTTCCCAACCACTGCTTCCCTTTCATGTCCCTCAACTCTTATAAATGCCATCTGGTTTCTGTACAAATTGTAAATAGCCTTTCGCTCCCTCTATTTTACCCCTACCACCTTCAGAATTAGTATTGCCTCACGTGTTCCTGTATTTCTATGGAATCCAAACTGACCTTCCCCGAGGTCGGCTTCTACCAGTTTTTCCAATCGTCTGTAAAGAATTCGCGTTAGTATTTTGCAGCCGTGACTTATTAAACTGATAGTTTGGTAATTTTCACATCTGTCAACACCTGCTTTTTTTGGGGATTTGAATTATTATATTCTTCTTGAAGTCTGAGGGTATTTCGCCTATCTCATACATCTTACTCACCCGATGGTAGAGTTCTGTCATGACTGGCTCTCCCAAGGCCATCAGTAGTTCTAATGGAATGTTGTCTATTCCCGGGGCCTTGTTTCGACTCAGGTCTTTCAGTGCTCTGTCAAACTCTTCACGCAGTATCGTATCTCCCATTTCGTCTTCATCTACATCCCCTTCCATTTCCATAATATTGTCCTCAAGTACATCGCCCTTGTATAAACCCTCTATATACTCCTTCCATCTTTCTGCCTTTCCTTCTTTGCTTAGAACTGGGTTGCCATCTGAGCTCTTGATATTCATACAAGTGGTTCTCTTTTCTCCAAAGGTCTCTTTAATTTTCCTGTGGGCAGTATCTATCTTACCCCTAGTGAGATAAGCCTCTACATCCTTACATTTGTCCTCTAGCCATCCCTGCTTAGCCATTTTGCACTGTATGTCGATCTCATTTTTGAGACGTTTGTATTCATTTTTGTCTGCATTTTTATATTTTCTCCTTTCATCAATTAAATTCAATATTCCTTCTGTTACCAAAGGATTTCTAACAGCCCTCGTCTTTTTACCTACTTGATCCTCTGCCGCCTTCACTAGTTCACCCCTCAAAGCTACCCATTCTTCTTCTACTGTATTTCTTTCCCTCATTCCTGTCAATTGTTCCCTTATGCTCTCCCTGAAACTCTGTACAACCTCTGCTATAGTTAAATTATCCAGGTGCCATCTCCTTAAATTCCCACCTTTTTGCAGTTTCCTCAGTTTTAATCTAAAGTTCATAGCCAATAGATTGTGGTCAGAGTCCACATCTGCCCCTGGAAATGTCTTACAATTTAAAACCTGGTTCCTAAATCTCTGTCTTACCATTATATAATCCATCGGATACCTTCTAGTATCTCCAGGCTTCTTCCATGTATACAATCTTCTTTCATGAATCTTGAACCAAGTGTTAGCTATGATTATGTTATGCTCTGTGCAAAATTCAACCAGACGGCTTCCTCTTTCATTTCTTAGCCCCAATCCATATTCACCCACTATGATTCCTTCTCTCCCTTTTCCTACTATCGAATTCCAAGTACCGATGACTATTAAATTTTCGTCTCCCTTCACCATCTGTATAATTTCTTTTATCTCATCAATTTCGTCGTCATCTGCAGAGCTTGTTGGCATATAGACTTGTACTACTGTAGTAGGCGTGGGATTCGTGCCTGTCTTGGCCACAATAATGCGTTCACTATGCTGTTTATAGTAGCTTACCCCCAATCCTGTTTTTTATTCATTATTAAACCTACTCCTGCATTATCCTTATTTGATTTTGTATTTATAACCCTGTATTCACCTGACCAAAAGTCTTGTTCCTCCTGCCCCCGAACTTCGATAATTCCCACTATATCTAACTTATCCATTTCCTTTTTAAATTTTCTAACCTACCTGCCCGATTAAGGGATCTGACATTCTACACTCCGAATCGTAGAACGCCAGTTTTCTTTCTCCTGATGACGACTTCCTCTTGTGTAGTCCCTGCCCGGAGATCCGAATGGGGGATCTCCGGAATATTTTACCCAAGAGGACGCCATCATCATTTAACCATACAGTAAAGCTACATGCCCTCGGGAAAAAATTGCGGCTGCAGTTTCCCCTTGTTTTCAGCCGTTCGCTGCACCAGCACAGCACAGCCGTTTTGGTTAGTGTTACAAGGCCAGATCAGTCCATCATCCAGACTGTTGCCCTGCAACTACTGGAAAGGCTGCTGCCCCTCTTCAGGAACCACAAGTTTGTCTGGCCTCTTCAACAGATATCCCTCCGTTGTGGTTGCACCTACGGTACGGCTATCTGTATCGCTGAGGCACGCAAGCCTCCCCACCAACGGCAAGGTCCATGGTTCATAGGAAGGATCGTTTTTGTATATACATTTTTTGTATAATGTATATAAAATAATGCAATGTGGTTAACACGCGTAACCATGTTCAATAGTGTATTGTTTTTATTCCCCATCGCACAAAAGCAAGGTGTCTTCCTGCCCAAATGCACCAGCGACATATTGTAATGTAAAATGAAACTGGAAGCTTCAGATACGTGCTTGAAAATGATCAAAGCTTGCAAAGAACCAGTTGAATATATAATATAAAGAATACAGCCTACCTAGACCATATTTTCATTCTCGCATTATGAGCCACGAAGTTTGAAATAATTAAGTAAGTTAGGAGTGTGCAATAAATCTTCAGCCCGCAAGAAGTTCACTGCCTGTCGGAGCGAATACCGACCCTGAACTATTTCGCTGTCTTCTCCTCGGATACTTAGAATACTTTAGTGCCGCACTCGTTTGGAAAGACTGAAGTGTTTTTCAGCATCAAGTGAAGTCCGAGTGAGAAAGAAATAGTGGTCACCTGACATGTCATTCCCAGTATACATCTCGAAATAACTGTACAGAAATGTTGTAAAGAGTGGTTCTCGTGTACGTGCATATTTTAAAAGAAGCTTACTACAGATAATTTCGTGAGGACATCTCCTCAACCGTTTTGTTCTGTTCACAAAACCTCGAGAAACATAGCCGTATTGATGTGAACGCTTTAGTTGTGAGCCCCTCTCCTTGAGGATATACGGATTTGCAAGAACTCCGCATGCGTATGAGGTGCGTCACTTCGGCAACAATCAGTTGATCGCCAATATTTGTACATTGTCTGCGATTACGAGTCACGAATGCGTAGAAATGTTGTGCGTAACAAAAACGCTTGGAAGTGTGGTATATGGTGCTAGATTTTTTTCCTGGTATCCACTTGGAAGAACAAATTTGTGTTAATTGCATTTGTTAATTACAGACAATGCAGTTGAATGCATCATTTAAAAACTATCAAGTATAAGTGTGGGGTATGCCAGTTGCAGGGATGTAGTTAAAATGCAACACAACTTTTTCTGTTTCCACAAAATTACCCATTTTCGGCTATGGCTACAATAATGATAATTAACACTTACAAAATTACTTGATATCTTACTCGGAAGTATTTGTACCAAAAGAATTAACGATTGCCATTACACACCGAGATTTACAATAACGCACCAATTTTGTTAATTTTAATTTTGCGGTCTGTCTCTTGCTCATAAATTATTTTTAAACAAATTACCTGACAGATTTTTCTATCCCAAATTAGAGTTATTCACTAAAATGTGATAATCAGCCAGTTTACTAGTTTCAGGTAAGTCAAGACGTTCGTACCGCGTGTATGAGATGGCAGAAAGTGACTGTCGTGTGAAAGACAATACACACCGAAAGAATACAGAGACCCACTGCTAGAGTCTAAAACGTAGATGTAGCCCACATGAAAGTGCAACAGAAATGCTTTGGTGGAAACTCAAACTGGAATCCTTGGAAGAAAGGCGACACAGTTCTCCATAAACCCTGTTACGTAAGTTGAGAGAATCCGTATTCGAAGAAGATAGGACTTTCACCAGCGTATATCTCGCCTAGCGTTCATGAGAATAGGACAGGACAGATTAGCATGGAAACAGAGACATATAAGGAGTCATTTGTCCTTAGCTTAAAATTCGAATGGAATAGGATAGCAAATCGCAAGTTTAGGTAAAACGCACCCGCCAGCATGCAGTGTTCAGTAGCTTGTGGAGTACGTATGTAGATGAAGAAGACATGGGTGTGGCAGAGCGCCAGTGGACTAGGCAGAAAAAGTGACATTGATTGTCATTCCTTATTCTCGTAACCTAGCAGACCAAGTGTCTGATAACTGGTGCATCAGCAAAAAATGTCCCACGATATAAATATATTCATCCATGTTCCCCATACGCAATGGCATTGTGGAATTCGCCCTGAGCATGTCCCATCTTATCATTATCTTTCCCACAAATTGTAAACTCAGTGTCCTGTTTGTTAATAATATTTATAGTCGTACAGGCAAACTGTAAGCCTTTCCATAGCACACTACAGTTTCTGACATGTGACTGAAACAAGTGAACGGTTCCTCCCGACACTATCACAGTGATAATGCTGTCTTCTTGAGGTGTTATTAGCTGGCGAGATGCTTTCTTTCCTGTCTTCAGGTCTGCACATTGTAGTGTTGTCTTTGGCTGTGTGTTTTAAATGTTTAGAAACGAAACTGTACTTTTATGGGACGATATAATAACGTCTGAAATCAGGCCATTTTTTTTGCAAAGTAAGGACATTCAGCCACAACAAAGAGTTTACTCCAGAATTATCATTTTCATCCATTTGGGACAATGACATGTACCCAAACATTATAAGTTTTCCTATTGACACGTTATTAATAAAGTCAATGAACAAATGAAGTGAACGGAGTTTACGTTTATGTACACTGCCAGACTGAGTGTTGCTCTGTAAACAGTATAAAGATGAACTTTGGGAATTGCTACGTGACACAGGAAAACAAATATCCATATATCGGGAATAAGCTGGAGTTGAAATCCTGGTTATGAATTTAGTGAAATTGATGTGGAGATGAATCTGTGGCAGATGGACCAAAGAAGTTCCAAGAGTTCCAAGTATAAGAAAGAACCAACACATAAGGGAAGAACATGAATACTTGTTGACGAAAATTGTAATACATGACTATACTGCTACCAAAAAATGGGAAAGATTTGGTGGATGTTGAACGGTGAACGAATTACATGTAATTAATCAAATTATTTATATACACATTATAAATGTGACCTCTTCTACGTACGATTATTATCACCAACGAATGGCGTTCCAAATGTCACGATTACTGCACCCTACTATTACATAAATTGTGTGATAGACTTTATCGTGTATTGCTGAAATACACAGACGATATATGCCGATAAGCTGTAATTGGTTTATAGGTATGCTCCCAGCATCAGATAAAGATGTTCCTTGATGATCTAGGTTCAAATGCTTTAAATGGCTCTGAGCACTATGGAACTTAACATCTGAGGTCATCAGTCCCCTAGAACTTAGAACTACTTAAACAAAATGGTTCAAACGGCTCTGAGCACCATGGGACTTAACAGCTGAGGTCATCAGTCCCCTAGAACTTAGAACTACTTAAATCTAACTAACCTAAGGACATCACACACATCCATGCCCGAGGTAGGATTCGAACCTGCGACCGTAGCGGTCGCGCGGTTCCAGACTGAAGCGCCTAGAACCGCTCGGCCACACCGGCCGGCGATCTAGGTGTCAGGCGAATTTTGACGACGTTAGGGAAACTTTTTTAAATATGTTAAGCATAAACAAATAACTTAGCCTCGCCATAGCTGATTGTTGCCAAAATGAATATTTCAGTCTTCAGCGTAAGTTTTGTTGTTTTATGATGTTCCACGTGTTAGTCCTTCAAATTTGACAGCTTTTTGAAAACGGGTCGCATTTCACTGCTTGAACGCTGAGGGGTGAACAATTTTTGTAAGAAGCTCTAGATTCCTGACATTTGAGATTAGGGAGCATCTTACGAAATCAGTTTAATGAACACAGAACTGTGGGATGGTGGTTTGTGTTCACTGATGAAACAACGATTAAGTAATTATATTATGCAGCAAAATCGGTGCTTTGCAAAAGGGGTGCGTTACAAATAACATGTATTCGTGGCTAGTTGGTAGTCCCATTATTAAACGTAACAAAACACTGAATACAGAAGGACATGAGAACATTTTATAGCATTGTGTACTGTAGAGGAACAGTTTGGACACCATGTTTGTCAACATTATAGTGCATGACATGATTGCATGACATTGCAGCGTGACATAAAGCAGAATCTGTGAGGCAGTCGTGGGCTTCCCGACGGCCGGATCTGAACCGAATCCTTTGGGATAGGTTAGGACGTAGATTTCATTCCAAACACCAGCGTCACTGGTATCTTGTTTTGTTTCAGGCACTGAGGAATAACAGACTGCCACTCCTCCACAGATATTCAGACACCTCGTTGAAACTGTCCGCGGCAAAGTACAAGCCGTCATATGGACGAAGGGCGGACGCATTTCGTATCCATGTCCTCCAATCGTGTAAACAGTGTAGATACTGTAAACAAGTGATATGATTTCCTCTATCGAATAATAACCAATAGCTTAATGTCCGAGCTTTCTGATAGACGGTTCATGAAGTAGTGCCTTTCGTATCGGAATTAGTTCCACAAAGTTCATAAGCTGTGCTGAAATATATCCTTTATGAAATTTGTAGAGGCCAACTGGAAGTATATCGTAAATATATTATAAAATTTTTTGTTTAAATTTCTTACAGAAATATTTTAAAAATGTCTAATTGTTGGCATTGTTTATGAGTTTAGCATGAGATCCAGCTGTTGGACTGGAAAATACGTCGAAAGAGATCAGAAGTGTAACGGTTAACGGCTTATTCCATTGCCTAATGAGGAAATTGTAACATATCATTTCTATGTTGCTCATGTACTCTTTTTTTAGACGCCCTGTCCAGTTTCCATCTGCAGGGGTAGGGTTTTTTGGTCGGGCTGAATATGATGGATTGGTTTTTCCTGTTTTTCGTGAATGGAAGGTGGTCGGAGCCGACCACGCTGATTTTAAGGACGAATGTTTCTCGGCAGACGCCACTCAAACAGTTCTGAAAACCTACCAGGAAACAGCATTTTAATAAAGTTCTATTAGCAGGACACGGCGAATTAAATTGTCTAGATTCTACTCTTTACTCGGATTGGCTGGAAGGCCTGTTGGGATTGGCTGGAAGGCTTGCTTTCGTGGCACAGGTCGGAGCTCGCAAAATTAAGAAGTCGGATCCTGCGCTCCTATGGGATGGAAGCCGTGCGCCACCTGGGGCGGAGTTGCTGTTACCGTAGTGTATTACAGAAATAGTTAGACGGTGATTCCTCTCCATCAATCAATCTCTTTCCTACAACACTAAAAATTTAGATATTCCGAAAGTGAGTTCCAACGTATGCGCATGGATTACAGGCTGAAATTTCCGGCGTTCCACGAGAGTATCTCTTTCAAGTGAGCGGGCACGCACTGCGTTGGCACAGCGCTTACGTGAGACTGCAAACCCAGTAGCTAGTAGCGGTCAGAAATGAGTTTCAGACCCGCCAGAGTGTGCTGTTACGTCACTTCCGAACTTGCCGTCTCCGTGAGCGCGTAGATTGGACTCGTAGGTCTCTGCCGGTCCACTAGTTACTTGCATTTGTTATCTGGTATTAGATTCCTGCTAAGCTCTATGTTTGACCGGTTAAAGCTCGCCTGCTGAAGGTGGGGCCGAGCCGCTAGTTCCAGTCCTGGTCATGTACTCGCTCCATGTCTGTGGCCCCTACTCTGGATACTCGAATAACCCAGCATGACCGATCACAGCTGACATATCGCATTGCCGCACTGCACAAACCAAATGCCCCCTATCTCCCCCCCCCCCCCCATTCTCTCTCTCTTTCCCTCAGTATTTCTTTCCTTATTTCTTTCTGTCTCTCCCTCTTTCTTAACACATCATCAAGTACAGCTTTAAACATGGCTGTTATTCAGCAACCGTGTACTAATTTCAACATGTGATCATACGAGGTGCATTCAAGTTCTAAGGCCTCCGATTTTTTTTTTCTAATTAACTACTCACCCGAAATCGATAAACCTGGCGTTGCTTCTCGCCGTAATCGCCCTGCAGACGTACACATTTTTCACAACGTTGACGCCATGATTCCATGGCAGCGGCGAAGGCTTCTTTAGGAGTCTGTTTTGACCACTGGAAAATCGCTGAGGCAATAGCAGCACGGCTGGTGAATGTGCGCCGACAGAGAGTGTCTTTCATTATTGGAGAAAGCCAAAAGTCACTAGGAGCCAGGTCAGGTGAGTAGGAAGCATGAGGAATCACTTCAAAGTTGTTATCACGAAGAAACTGTTGCGTAACGTTAGCTCGATGTGCGGGTGCGTTGTCTTGGTGAAACAGCAAACGCGCAGCCCTTCCCGGACGTTTTTGTTGCAGTGCAGGAAGGACTTTGTTCTTCAAAACATTTTCGTAGGATGCACCTGTTACCGTAGTGCCCTTTGGAACGCAATGGGTAAGGATTACGCCCACGCTGTCCCAGATCATGGACACTATCATTTTTTCAGCACTGGCAGTTACCCGAAATATTTTTGGTGGCAGTGAGTCTGTGTGCTTCCATTGAGCTGACTGGCGCTTTGTTTCTGGATTGAAAAATTGCATCCACGTCTCATCCATTGTCACAACCGAGGAAAAGAAAGTCCCATTCATGCTGTCGTTGCGCGTCAACATTGCTTGGCAACATGCTACAAGGGCAGCTGTGTGATCGTCCGTCAGCATTCGTGGCACCCACCTGGATGACACTTTTCGCATTTTCAGGTCGTCATGCAGGATTGTGTGCACAGAACCCACAGAAATGCCAACTCTGCAGGCGATCTGTTCAACAGTCATTCGGCGATCCCCCAAAACAATTCTCTCCACTTTCTCGATCATGTCGTCAGACCGGCTTGTGCGAGTCCGAGGTTGTTTTGGTTTGTTGTCACACGATGTTCTGCCTTCATTAAACTGTCGCACCCACGAACGCACTTTCGACACATCCATAACTCCATCACCACATGTTTCCTTCAACTGTTGATGAATTTCAATTGGTTTCACACCACGCAAATTCAGAAAAAGAATGATTGCACGCTGTTCAAGTAAGGAAAACGTCGCCATTTTAAGTATTTAAGACAGTTCTCATTCTATCTGCCGTATGGTGCTGCCATCTCTGGGACGTATTGACAATGAACGCGGCCTCATTTTAAAACAATGCTTATGTTTCTATCTCTTTCCAGTCCGGAGAAAAAAAATCGGAGGTCTTAGAACTTGAATGCACCTCGTAGAACCATCTGGTCTCACGTAGGTGGTAAGTACTTTGACCTAGGTTTCGACACCTACTGGGAGTGTCTTCATCAGAATGACAGTAAGATAAATCATAAACTTACATTACTAAAAATCAATAGTCAGGATGTAAAGCAGCTGTGCTCAAGTCAAAAGTGAAATAAAACGTTCTAGTCCTTGCCGTGTGTACCCAACTGGGAGCCGGCCGAAGCCGCCAAGCGATACTAGGTGCTTTAGTCTGGAACCGCGCGACCGCTACGGTCGCAGATTCGAATCCTGCCTCGGACATGGATGTGTGTGTTGTCCTTAGGTTAGTTAGATTTAAGTAGTTCTAAGTTCTAGGGGACTGATGAGCTCAGATGTTAAGTCCTATAGTGCTCAGAGCCATTTGAGCCATTTGAACTGAACTGGGAACAACATGCTTTTCAGCAATGTAATTTTACGATTTTTCTTAATTTCATCCTGCTGAAGACACTCCTAGTAGTTGTCTAAGCCTAGGTCAATGTACCTAACAGTTATGTGCAACCGATTGGCTGTATAACCCTATAATGAAACATCATAAAGAAGTAATATTTTCAAGAACTGTTACGTGACAGTTAACTTCGTACAGTACAGGTAAGACGAACTGATATTCAGTACAAGCACATGAAGAAGAAACTCATTCCAAACAGATGATCTATTCTGCATTTCAGTAATAAGAAACGGCATATACTTCAAATAAACACGATCCCAATAATATACGTGACTGTTCGTATAAAAAACATAAGAAGAACATTATACATCTGCGGCTGTAGCTTCACACACTTTTCACTTCAAGACAATTTATAGTTACTGTTGATGAGCAGTAGACCACTGACGCAGTATGGATTTAATTGGTTGTACAAATTTGTTAGCTTTTCTACACACACCTAAAAAGTTTTGCATCACCTCGGTTCCGAGATTTCCGGAACCTGTAAAGGAAATTGGAATAGAGATCAACGTAATCATCATTTCCGCCCTATTGAAAACCAGAAATTGCATGTTGTACTAGCATACAGCGAGACCTTCAGAGTGCTGGTACAAATTGCTGTACACACTGGTACCTCTAATGAACTTGTGGTTTGTATGCCACGACGGATACAGGCATGCATCAATGCAAGAGGATATGCTACTAGCACATCATCTTACATTGATGCATGCCTGTATCCGTCGTGGCATACTAACCAAAAGTTCATCAAGGCACTGTTGGTCCAGATTGTCCAACTGCTCAACGGCGATTAATCGTAGATCCCTCAGAGTGGTTGGTGGGTCACGTCGTCTATAAACAACCATTTTTAATCCATCCCAGTCATGTTCGATAGAGTTCATGTCTGGAGAGCATGCCGGCCGCTCTAGTTGAGCGATGTCGTTATCCTGAAGGAAATCATTCACAAGATGTGCACGATGGGGGTGCGAATTGTCGTCCACGCAGACGAGTGCCTCGCCAATATGCTGCCGATATGGCTGCACTATCGGTCGGAGGATGACATTCGCGTATCGTAAACACGTTACGGTGCCTTCCATAACCACCAGCGGCGTGCGTTGGCCCACATAACCCCACCTCAAACCAGCATGGAACCTTGGTGCACTCGCTGGACAGTGTGTCTAACGCGTTCAGCCTGACCGGGTTGTCTCCAAACACGTCTCCGACGATTGTCTGGGTAAAGGTATATGCGACACTCATCGATGAGGAGAAGGTGATGCCAATCCTGAGCGGTCCATTCGGCATGTTGTTGGGCCTATCTGTACCGCGCTGCAAGGAGTCGTGGTTGCAAAGATTGACCGCGCCTTGGACGTCTGGAGTGGCTCTAAGCACTATGGGACTTAACATCTGAGGTCATCAGTGCCCTAGACGTAGAACTACTTAAACCTAACTAACCTAAGGACATCACAAACATCCATGCCCAAGGCAGGATTCGAACCTGCTGCCGCAACAGCAGCGCGGTTCCGGACTGAAGCGCCTAGAACCGCTTGGCCACAGCTGCCGACTCGGTAGTGAAGTTGCACATCATGCAGCCTTTTTTGCACAGTTTCTGTCGTAACGTATCATGTGGCTGCACGCAAAGCATTATTCAACATGGTGGTGTTTCTGTCAGGATTCCTCCGAGCCATAATCCGAAGATAGCGTTCATCCACTGCAGTAGTAGCCCTTGGGCGGCCTGAGCGGGGCATGTCATCGACAGTTCCTGTCTTTATGTATCTCCTCCAAGTCCGAACAACACACCTTTGGTTCACTCCGAGACGACTGCACACATCCCTTGTTGAGAGCTCTTCCTGGGCAAAGTAACAATGCGGACGTGATCCCACCTCGGTATTGACCATCTAGGCGTGTCTGAACTACAGGCAACACGAGCCGTGCACCTCCTTCCTGGTAGAATGACTGGAACTGATAGGCTGTCGGACTCCCTCCGTCTAATAGGCGCTGCTCATGTATGGGTGTTTACATCTTTGGGCGAGTTTAGTGACATCTCTGAACAGTCAGAAGGACTGTGCCTGTGATACAATATCCACAGTCAACGTCTATTCTCAGGAGTTCTAGGAACTTGGGTGATAGAAAACTTGTTTTGATGTGTGTGGAATCTAAACGATTGCCCACTGGCAGCGCTTCCTGCAGGGATATATAAAGGGGTCACATAATTACAGTCATCACTGGTAGACCCTTTTCATGTCTGCCAAATCACTTTAACATGTCATCATCATCTTAAACGTGTATTAAAATATAATGTTCTATTTCATCTGCAGAGGAGATCATGTTATTCTTCCAGTCCTTTAAACGATCTCTCTTTCTGTGTGGCGATGACAGTATCTTAGAGGCTCTATGGTAATAAACATCAGAGAGAGAAGAGACAGAAGTGCATGATGGTGCACTGATCGTGCACCCGAAAAAAAATGTATTTTACAATGATAAAGCTTTATATCAATTAAAATACTTTCGTTTGGCTATAAGGCACTGTGCTCTAACTACATAAAACGTTTACATTGACAATAGCATGAAGTACCTGGAAAACTGACTCACTTTTATCGCACACTGCTAAGAATCTCAAGCATACTGACATCATCCGAAAGGTGGACAAAGAAACGTAGCAGTTTAGCAGTTTTATGTTTCGAAGTAATTACAACCTTCTAACATAGGAGTGTCATGGCTTGATTTTTAATCCGTTGTACTTCCTATTAGCAAATACATATCCGTCAGTACACATCAGCTAGGCTAGTTAATTACAAATCCATCCTTCGCTCATCACAGTAAACAGTACTTGTAACTGCAATAATATTTAACTCACCTCACAGTTTATTGACTCTTGTTGTCAAATCAAAGAAGAATTGACGATTTTAAGCTTTTTTGTCTCCTCTTTAAATGGTTCCAGGGAATATACAGTTCTTCCTGGTATCTCATTATCATATCCTTGTAACCTGTAAGGAGAATTCTCTTCCGCCACTAAAGTACTTCGCTATGCTAAGTGTACTTGTACTTTAGCATAGTGTACAAATTTTTGCAGTATGTACTGCCCTATTATTTCAAAGATGATATCAGAGGTAAGCAGAGATCATTCTTCCTTACGTACCGTATACTGAATTTTGCAGTATTTATTGTTGCTGCAATTTTTAAATCAGTACGCTAGAACGTGTCTCAGTGCCATCAATCTCAAGGCCAAGACCTACAGACTTCAGATGACGATTGGTGGAGTTCAGTTATCGATAAGGATGGAAACTGCATTAATGCATTAAAATTTGTACTACGGCCGGGACTTAAAAACCGGTCTCTTGCATACTAGGCAAAAGTGCTAGCATTGCGACTAACATGTATTCAAGGACTACCAAGGTCGAATGCCCTCCCTAACGCAAACTGTATACCTATGAAAAAATGTAATTCCATCACATGAATTTGTTTTCTTCGGTCGTGAGAGAAACTTTTAGGTTTACTACAAGAAAGAAGGAGTTTGTGGCATTTTGAGGATGAGAAATACAATAACATGGATATGTTTCGGAATCTATGGTGTGAAATCGCTACGTTATTGGAAACCACTAGCTTTGAACAACTTAAAAATTATATAATAATTCATTTAACGTTACTTTATACTACATTACACATATTCTCTAACTGTGTAGTTACTTCAGCCTTATGCCTATAGTTACTGCGGCACGCCATCTACAGTACAAGTAAAATCTGTATCGAAAATTTCGGACGTGGATTATTACCTGAAAAAGTTTTGTGTTCAAGTGGCATATATCAATTCTTCATTTTGCCGTAGTTTACCTTTTCTTTTTTCTATTGGTGGAGGGGGGGGGGGGTGGGAAGGAGAATGGGTGTTGCAGTAGGTGACGCTGCCTGTCTATTAACCATTATTACCCCTTTATTGCTGTTTCAAAGTCAATATGAGTTTCTTACAAAATACTGCCTTCAAATGATGTTTTGTGTTTCCACTTCCCAGTGCTGTAAGTGTTCAGAGTATCTTATTCTAAAATTTAAGTTTGTCTTTCACAATTATACTGAGTTAGAATCATCAAAATTTAACTGACGTAAGACCGCTTTGCTGAATTTATCTGAAGTTGTGCAGAGAGTTTTGAATGTCACCACAATTCAGCTCAAGTATATGTCCACCCCCGGTAGCTGAGTGATCAGAGCGACAGAATGTCAATCCTAAGGGCCCGGATTCGTTTCCCGGCTGGGTCGGAGATTTTCTCCGCTCAGGGACTGGGTGTTGTGTTGTCCTAATTATCATCATTGCATCCAGATCGAAGCGCAAGTCGAAGAATGTTAATTTCTTCATCTCATATATTCATAAAACGTTCCACAGCAAGAGTCACAATGCAGCACTTGTCTCCAGGCACGGAGGCATCGTGGCTACTATCTCACACGAGGATGTTAGAGTAGTTTCCTCCAAAAACTGACGAAGCTAATCGGACGCAGTGTGAGTTAGCTGTTGGACGCTGGTATCGTTATATGTCTGGCGACAGCGTCTGGCGACCGTTGTCGGTGTCACTGTGACCTAAACTGAAGGTCCCCAATCTGCCGAGCGGGTCTGCCCTGATTGTGGACCATTTATCGCGGTCGGGTCAGTGGTCTGGATGTAACGGTATTGTGACGCACCTGTACCTGTTTGCGTAGATCACAGCAGGTAGGGTTTACCACGCTGCCTGACGACGCAGGGTTCCCAAACATAGTCAGAAGGGTGGGTGAAGTGCTCATGGGGCTGGTATGGAGTGGCCGATTTAATGCAGAGTGAATTATCACCGCAGCCGCTATTGGAATTTGGTGCAAATCAAAGGAAGCCCCATTGGAAAGATGACAGGAGCGTTTGAACTGTAGTGTGATATGACTGAACCGATTCGTGTTCTTGACATGAAGGACTCTGAATGCCCGGGAGAGATGCATCAGTTTTCGAGATTGTTTGTTGTTGTTGTGCTCTTCAGTCCTGAGATTGGTTTGATGCAGCTCTCCATGCTACTCTATCCTAAGCAAGCTTCTTAATCTCCCAGTACCTACTGCAAACTACATCCTTCTGAATCTGCTTAGTGTATTCATCTCTTGGTCTCCCTCTACGATTGTTACCCTCCACGCTGCCCTCCAATACTAAATTGGTGATCCTTTGATGCCTCAGAACAGGTCCTACCAACCGATCCCTTCTTCTGGTCAAGCTGTGCCACAAACTTCTCTTCACCCCAATCCTATTCAATACTTCCTCATTAGTTATGTGATCTACCCATCTAATCTTCAGCATTCTTCTGTAGCACCACATTTCGAAAGCTTCTATCCTCTTCTTGTCCAAACTATTTATCGTCCATGTTTCACTTAGATACATGACTACACTCCATACAAATACTTTCGCAATTGACTTCCTGACACTTCAATCTATACTCGATGTTAACAAATTTCTCTTCTTCAGAAACGCTTTCCTTGCCATTGCCAGTCTACATTTTATATCTTCTCTTCTTCGACCATCATCAGTTATTTTGCTCCCCAAATAGCAAAACTCCTTTACTACTTTAAGTGTCTCATTTCCTAATCTAATTCCCTCAGCATCACCCGACCTAACTCGACTACATTCCATTATCCTCGTTTTGCTTTTGTTGATGTTCATCTTATATCCTCCTTTCAAGACGCTATCCATTCCATCCAACTGCTCTTCCAAGTCCTTTGCTGTCTCTGACAGAATTACAATGGCATCGGCGATTCTCAAAGTTTTTATTTCTTCTCCATGGATTTTAATACCTACTCCGAATATTTCTTTTGTTTCCATTACTGCTTGCCCAATATACAGATTGAATAACATCAGGGAGAGGCTACAACCCTGTCTTACTCCCTTCCCAACAACTGTTTCCCTTTCATGTCCCTCGACTCTTATAACTGCCATCTGGTTTCTGTACAAATTGTAAATAGCCTTTCGCTCCCTGTATTTTACCCCTGGCACCTTCAGAATTTGAAAGAGAGTATTCCAGTCAACATTCTCAAAAGCTTTCTCTAAGTCTACACGACGACTATATAGTATACTGACTCTCCGACGATGCGTAGAATAGGCGGAAGTAGGCGCGCTAACATGTCGTTTCGCCCTGCGCCTTTTTGTACAGAGAAATCTGCGAAACACAAAATCACGCATTGTGATGTTCTGACCTATCCTGCGTCCCCTGTGTCCTTATCTGCGTCTCGTCTAAATGTCAAAGGAGAGTTTTACTTCCACAACATGTAGTTGTTCATACAGCTATACGACAGAGAAAGCTGGAAGCAAGTGAGGTTGGTAGGGTAGTGTACGCTGGCCTGTCTCGGGAGTACAGACATCGGGCACGCATCCCACCGAGTACTGCCCTGCTAGCTGGAATGATGAGCAGTAGTCTCGTTAGCAGATGTCGATCGTTCGCTAAACTGAACGGAAGGACCGAGGAACGACTTCTTAAGAATGTTCGTTCTCCATTCTTTTCAGGTTGGGCTACTTTTCTGCTTCGATCTCATTGAATCGGTCTCGTTCTGTTTCGACTGATCACACGTCACCCTTCCCAGTTCCAGCGTTCCACTTTCCACCTCCAGCTTTCTTCCTTCAGTACGGAGTTGCAGTTTCTTTAGTTCATTAAGTTCAACCTTTCTTATTCAATTTCAAACATCTGTCGAAGTGTCTACTTCTAATTCTTGGCATACTCCATTCGCTGTTGACGCCATGTAATTTATGACTTCGTTGTAACTATTTTTAAAACTTAAACATGAAATTTCTGCTCGCTAGAACGCTCTTTTCGACATGCTAACCCGTGTTTTTGGAAGCAAAGCGCCTGTAACTTTCGTTCTCACGAATAACTTTTATCAGTGTTAATCTTTACCTCTACACATGTATATTGTATGATCTGTCAAAAAATAAAACTCTAAAATGTAATTAAATAAATTTATGAAAATAGTTGCTTGCACAATTTTTCCTTTTCAGCTTCTGAGATATTCGCATTTCAGTTTCATTTGGTGAAGTCGCCCATTGATTTTGTTATAATTTCAAAAATTTCTGGCCCGACTTTTGTTTGTCGTATATATGACGTTTATCTAATCTTCCAGTTATGAAAACGACAGCATTTATTACATATTTAATTTTTTTTATTGTCATATAGTTTGTGTGACAGGAGAAAGAGTTTCCGTTGCTATCATTTTATGAATTATCTTTTTATAAAATTTAAGCTATACTTTTTATCCAATATTTTGACGTTGTAAGGTATAGGCGTAGTCATCAGGACATGGAGGCAATGCTGCCCCCTCTGCCCTCCCCCCTCCCCTCTACATAAAAGCAATTTTCATAAACTACACTCACATTACACCCAACTCCTATCACAGAGAGATATATTATCACAGTATCAGTTTGAAGAGAAGCAACAGATGAAATGCACACTGCAATCAGCACGATTTTTGGTGAATATTTTGCCACAAATTGCCAAGAAGATATCGAGAAGTTGAAAGATTGAAGGTTGAGAACGTTGAAGCCCACCCATTGTCAGCCTATCAACTACCTCAGCCTAGGCTAGTATGGAGGAAACATTTAGTTCGAACAACAGAACCTTTTAGACCGGCTTTGGAGAAAGAAAAACTTTGTCTGAGGAAATCCGTGCAACAAGACTGGATGGAACCGCGATAACAAAATGGTTCAAATGGCTCTAAGCCCTGTGGGACTTAACATCTGAGGTCATCAGTCCTCTAGAACTTAGAACTACTTAAACCTAGCTAACCTAAAGACATCACACACGTCCATGCCCGAGGCAGGATTCGAACCTGTCGCGCGGTTCCGGACTGAAGTGCCTAGAACTGCTCAGCCACACAGGCCGGCCCGCGATAACACCTTCCGGACCCCCACAAGGAGGAGTTGTGTGTTTTCAGGTCCCTTAACAGCACAAAATCCTCCGGCAGTGGGGTCAGTGGGGTGAAGTCCCCTTCTTAAACTATCGCCTTTCATTCAAGAGGATAGCAAGTATACGTGTTGAAATGAACAATCTGTGGGACATTTGTACTAGTGCCCTCATTGCCCATTTACCTGTTCATCGGAGGACCAAACGCTTGCAAACGAAAGAGCCCTATGTCTTGGACAGTTTCGTACAAATTTCATCTTATTCGGAAATTTGGTGGATGGTATTACTGTATGTTCATTGTTTATGAATATGCATGTGCTGTGTGTATGTATTCGTGGGCTGAGATGAGTCAATCAATAAATTACATAATCAGAAAATAAAATTAACGGAGGACGAGTAAAAGTGAATGGATTCCGGTAAGGGTCAGTCACGAGTGAACCAGTTCCCGAAGATGAACGAGTGTGACCGTCTCTAGACGGTGATGCAGCGCGGTCTCTACAGCAGCAGCAGCGGCAGGCACTCGCAGCCCCACGACTCCCTGCTCGCTCCCTAGTCTAGGCGCGCGCGGCTGCGGACGGAGTTGCAGCGCGCGTGTGGCGGGATTGCAGGCCTCCGCGGCGCGCGCCATGCGGCCCCGGGCCGGCCCCGGCCCCCGAGCTCCCGCCCCCGCCGCCGCCCGCGCCGCCCACGCCGCCTCCCAGCGGAGACCGCCCGTAGCAGCGGCCGAGCTGCAGCCGCCAAGACACCCACCGCAACCGGACACCGCGCAATAACACAGACATGTCCGACCCCGACAACAACTTCGACGATGAGGTAAGCGTCGCCTTACCCTCAGCTCTCTTAGGCCCTTATTACACTAATAAACACCTTTGACAAATCTTTCATGAAATGTTGGGTTTATCTCTCTCATAAGATTTATATAGTACCCTCACCAAAGAATTGATAAAACGGCCTTCATAAAAGATATTTGGCAAAGTTCCTTTACAGTGTAATACGAACCTAACAGGCGAGTCATTTAGGAAACATCAACAGTCACCAACAATAAGATGAGTTACTTAGCTACGTTTGGATCCTGAACAATCATCCTGTCATTTGAGTTATACAGAAACAGAACGAACACAAATAACACATTTTATCAAGTTATTAGTGAGTCAGAAACCATCACGTCGGTATGCCATTTCCTATACGGTTACCATGTTGCAAATACTCATTCTGATTTAGATTAGTTGTTACAACGTCAAATGTCATACATTTCTTATTCCCTATCACAGCATTTTTAATAATGCACGAGTTGAGATTCTGTCAACACATCATTAAGTCCTGCTTCGTTACTATATAAGGACACTGTGAAGCACATGCATTGTAACGCTCTAGGGGATTACTACTATAGTAACTCCCCTCTAAAATGCTAGTGATAGTGTATCCAAAGGGAAGAAATCAAGCACTAAATTTTCATGTATTCCTTACCTATTGAAGGGTTACGATTTTATTCGAGCGACAATCGAACCTAAGGTACTCGTACTTCACTCAAAAGACTATTTGCGAAACCAAGTCCTATTACTCCGCAAAGTTAGCAGCTCTTTTAATTACCTTAATTAATCACGTAATCACTTCTACTTTGTCGTAAAAGGACTGTTCAGAGTACCCTTATAACAGGAACAGTATTCTATGTAGGTGAATGACTTATAACAAAACACGGTTCCTGAAACAAATTTATTCTGATGCCATTATTATTTCTACTTTATCAAATATTGTTTCTGGAGTTAGGAACTTGCTTAATTCTGTATAGGAAATATTAGTAAATAATAATAGTAATGCTGTCACTGTTGGTTGATAATATTTACTGGCAAAATGCAACCTAACACCAACTGCGTACTTACGGCTATCCTGTGTGGCCGTTTTTTAGTACGACTTAAAAAGAGAGAGATTATTAATTGATCACCGATGCGTCGGTCTTCGATTGTCTTCAGGAGACGTACGGGTTGATTACATGAATAATTGACCTTTTGACACGGATTGCCTTCACGCAATCAGAATCTTCGATGAAGATACCTAAGGCACCTATTTGAACATAAAAAAGGGAAAGGAAAACAAATTAGTGCAATTTCGTAAGAGAAAGATTAACAGATCGGAAGTTGAACACATTAGTGGTCTCCCAAATACAATCGAGACACCGCGATAAAGAGCGAACCTGTAACAAAGCTCACATACAATTTGAACATCATTTTTGTTAGTGAAAGAAAAGAATAAGAAAATTACTGCATCATAAAATATTAGTATATTTTGAACAAATTAGCATTAAACTTCTCAGCATTGACAAATACACAACAAATGCATGACTTACATCTGATATTTATTTTGTGCATGGCGCAGTCCAATAATCGCTACTTTGTCAGTCCGTACCTTCTTAAAAATTAAATGTCCTTGCTTGTGCGTAAGTACATTGTATCCTCACCCGAGTTACCGAAATGTTTGTTCGTCATTTCACATAGTTTTTACACAAAATAAAAATATAACTTGTAGCAATGCTTTGTAGTACGTCTTAACATGTCGGCGACCAAAAGTACAAGGGATAATGAAGTCTCTAGAATATTTCTTAACAAAAGATAGAATGTTCTTTCTTCTTTTTTGTAACTTCTTGCTACCAAGCGCTGCGGCAATGATTTTAAACATCTGCGCCCAGTGGGTCATAGTGTTTATTTAGAGTATTTAAACGCTGGTCGCGCGTTTTGGTATAGGCGCAGATTTAAAAAAAAATATTTCATCTCTTTACTCTCGCGCTGTGATGCTTAGCAACTTTACGAACTACAGCTCGTTGGCTGTCCTTTTCTTTAATGACAAATATCTCACATGCAAAGTAGCTGAAATCCAATAATATTACATGTTACATGTGTGCATTTACAAACGTAAGTAAAAAAACTTGAACTTGGTTGCAAGCCAAAAATGTTATACAATCATTTCATTTCATTTGCGAAAGTGAGCAATATATTCTCTGGCGATAGAAGAAATGTCCACTGTAAAACATCTTCTTAGGGTCGTAAATACCGTTTTTGCGGCAACCAAATAAATGCGATGATACATCGGTTAATAACAATCCACATCCCAGACGTAATTACTACACTATTCCAGACATCGTACATTCACTGATCACTCCAGATATAGCTTCGTCGAGAGCTAGCTGCTCACTCCATGTGCCACAAAGACTTCTCGCACCACACCGCGCCTTTCCTCCTTTTAGATCCAAGCCTAACACTTTTCGTTGCGGAGTTAGTTCCTACAGTATTTCCATCTTGTACAAGCCTACATTCCCTAAGAATTGACCTGTTATGTACTGCATCAAATTACAGAACGAGGAAAGATATTTAATTAAATTTCAGTTCAAATTGCAATTATTGACGAATCTATTGCAGAGCACGAAAAGGCTACCCTCCTCATATTCCTATGAAGTTTGACAAGAAAGTTGTTTCAGTTCCAAATTTTGTAGCAAATATAACGAACACATACTTATCTTCCTTACAATGAAAACTAATGAGCTTCCACTACCGTGTCACCATTCAACCCCCCCCCCCCCCCCCGAATGTGTCAGAGTTCATTGAATATCATAGCAATAACAAATAACGTTTAAGTCAACCAAAACAAACACTGAAGCGACATTATTTTGGCGGGAGTAAGATAGAGGAGTGGGCGTGAGGAAACTATTTAACTAATAGTTGCATTACAAACATTAAGACGTCTAACTTCCCAGCTGTAGTTATTCAGCAGCCTGTCACAATAACAACGCAGGAACTACAGTAAATTATCAGAAAGTCCTACTGGATTTTAGTACCAACTGAATGACACATCGGTCGCATGGCCTTCAGAAAACGCCATTGAGTGTCACACACTTTTTCTACTTTCAACTACAAGGAGAATAGACCATTATTATTAGAACCAACTTATCAACGGTAAGAGAAGTAAACAAATTATTTACAAATCAAACCATGTAACACACCAGGGTTTTCGGTCTCACATAATGTGTGATAACCATTAATTGAGCAAAACTTGCATGTAGGAAACGTAATCAGCATACAACCAATCGTCATACGTAATTAACTATGAGAGTACATAAGGTTTCACTTATAAATGCTAGCATTAACTTAGAACTGTTACCGATACTTTATACTAAATCTAGTAAGAGAGAAAATGTATTGCGGACTGTTGTTGGTATATTCTCTTTCTAAGGAATTATGTTCGTGTGGATTGACAATGGACGCAAGATATTATCCTTTCAGCCGGTTTTTGAACAGCTAACGCTTTGCTTGAGAGTGTAAATTCGCTAGAAAGTTTTCGAAGATGACATTAATGAATTGAAGTATGGAGGGTAACACAATATTCAGATGCATCCAGCACCAAAATTAGCAGTTACATGCAGCGTAAGGGTTGCTGAAAACGCATTTGAAAAAATCCTAAGCTCTTCAATTCAGTTGAATTCAAGAAATGGTAGTGATATAATAGTTCCCCTCCTAGTATTTTTATTGCTGAGAGTACATCTTCCCATGAATTTCAGGGACTGTGTTTTCCTTTTCTAAGGTAAGTAACAAATCATTTACCAGCAAAATATCAAATGAATCTTTCATTGTTCTTCCAGTGGCACCACTTCCGCTAAAAATGATTATGAAGGTCGCGTCACCAGCGAAGAAGTGTATATCTGTTTGTTCACTTTACGTTTGGTCTCTTATACTGATTCTCAAAAACACAGTATGAACATACACATTTGCGAAAATTTCGTTTATTTCAATCTTGTCGACGGCAGCTACGTGTGGTAAGGTCATATGGTATTTGGCAGACCAAAAGGTTTAGATCGATGGTCCAATGTAGAGGAAGGGGGAGGACAGAATTTATATCACGAATATACTCTTCTTCGTTTAACTTTTTACTGGTTCCAGATAATGTCCGCCCAGTCATCTAGGTTACTGCCATAGTCGTTAAGTGAGATGTACTTAGATAAAAGTAATATGTAACTATTTTTGTAGCGTACACTTCCAGAATATTGAAACCATGTCTTCCAGTAACGCATTTCTTTCAGTTAACGTTATAGCAATTGTTTGTTTAGCGCTGTGCAGGTGGCTAAACAAAACTGCGATGAACTGAACAACTCTTCCTTCAGTTAATCAGTTTTCTTAGATCACGGGCACGAAAATACTGAAAGTCAGTCGTACGCTTGTTTTGTTTATAACTCCGTCTATGGGTGAATTACAACTTTTTACAAGTTTATACTGGCACTGTGTTTCCCTAAAGCAAGATTTATATCATGATCTCAGATTTAAGGCCACTGTGGTTGTATACTATTAGATATTTGACGGTGAAAGTTATTTCAGAGGATAAGCATTGATGGAACAATGGTTTTGATGGAACAATGGTTCCTAAGCAGTGATTGAAACTGACATAACTTGACTTAGATCTTTCAACAGCATGATAATGGACGGCGTACCACCAAGAACAATGTTCCGGTTCCATTGCATATTGGAACAGTGAATTTGAAACAGTCTCCTATTAGTGTTTACTCGCTTTGATCCCGTGTAATCAAGATCCGTGTCAAATTTAACGAGATGGAGGTGAAGCGTGAAAACAAGATCGTGCATTAATAAAACATGAAGACATAAATGGAGACAGAAAAGTATACTGAGCATTAACAAATATCTCACTTGCAAGTAACAGAAGCGTCAGTTTCGTGCGACAAGACAACCGCCATTGACGAGTGCTATTACCTGAAGCAATGGTACAGCGTTTATAGTTAGGTGTCACGCTGTTGTTGATGCCACCTATCAACTCTCGACATTAAATATCGTTTCATTCAGTGAACTGCCTGTTGCTGGAGTTATCGCTCCGCAAGCAAAACTGTAATTGACCGCCGGCTGCAGTGGCCATGCGGTTCTATGCGCTTCAGTCTGGAACTGCGCGACCGCTACGGTGGCAGGTTCGAATCCTGCCTCGGGCATGGATGTGTCTGTTGTCCTTAGGTTAGTTAGGTCTAATTAGTTCTAAGTTCTAGGGGACTGATGACCTCAGATGTTAAGTCCCATAGTGCTCAGAGCCATTTGAACCATTTGTAATTGACCACGTGCTGTTATAGGATAAAAATCGCCACTTATTACACATCCAAATATATATAAGACAACAAGGATATCATTGCGAGGCCTGTGGCCTCATAGTTAAGTAGTGTATACTTGCCATACTATCCGAAACAAACATACAGTCTCTTCCGAAAGCATCTGAATTTCGACCTCTCACCATATAAAATGATGTGTAGTTAAGGTGTACTGCTCCTAATAGTATCTGTAAACTGTGAATGTGTTAAGTTGATAGCAGTGCTCTCGAGAAAATAGACAATGGAGAAGTACAGGAGTACAAATGTCTCCACCGTGGATTTCCCAGCAGCAATACACCTGAGCAGAACGCCGATCATCCGAAACACATCATAAATTTTAAAAAAAGGAGAAATAGCTTAAAATTTGTTGGTTGGTTACGTTATGTTTTCATTTATATTTTGAACCTTGCATGAAAGTCTTCATTAAAAGATTTATTCGTAGACTTGTGATCTAATGCACAACGTTGGTTTATATTCTGGTAATACACTGAACTACTTTCATCTGGTCATCATTAATCGGAATATTTTGTTGTGACTGTACAGTATTTGATACTCCAGAAGTAACAGCGGAAACAATTGACAACTAGAATCACTAAAATTAAATTCAGCCAATCATCAGGCTCAGATCCTCCCAAGATGTCAGCTACCAATTTGATTCTGAGACCTACAGCGCCTTATTGTTTCTGTTTGTTGCGAGTGTAAAATGACATTGATGATGATGATGATGACGTTCGGCTTGTGGGGCGCTCAACTGCGCGGTTATCAGCGCCCGTACTAATTTTCAACCTTTGCTCTGTCCAATCTCGCCACGCGCATGAATGATGATGAAATGATGTGGACAACACGAACACCCAGTCATTTCGAGGCAGGTGAAAATTTCTTACCTCACCGGGAATCGAACTCGGGACTCCGTGCTTGGGAAGCGAGAACGCAACCGGTAGACCACGACCTGCGAACTAAAACGACATTGAATAGGAAGATGTTACTATCTATGAACGGCGGTTCTACTGGTAAAGGATAATTGTAGAAATATATTGCAGCTAAATCTGAGATCGAAGTTTTTCAAAGATTCCAGGATACTCAGACGTAAGTGTTATAGACGTAAACGACAGGCTGCGGAATGACAATGATTTCTGATGAAAAAGTTATTTGCATTTGGTCGTCTACAATGTCGGTAATGATAATAGATCAGCTGACGAAATTGGCCCTCAGTCTGAAGACAAAATGACACATTGAGAGCCGGCCGCGGTGGTCTCGCGGTTAAGGCGCTCAGTCCGGAACCGCGCGACTGCTACGGTCGCAGGTTGGAATCCTGCCTCGGGCATGGATGTGTGTGATGTCCTTTGGTTAGTTACGTTTAAGTAGTTCTAAGTTCTAGGGGACTGATGACCACAGAAGTTAAGTCCCATAGTGCTCAAAGCCATTTGAACCATTTTTTTTGACACATTGAGAGACAACAACGTAGCTTGACAAAGTGTTTCATGTGGTAAGTGGAAACAAGTTGAGCCAAACTGTTGCTGGTGAAATGGCTGCGTGATGGTGCCTCACATAAACGTCATATGACTCAAGAGAAACTTATGGTTACATTGGCGTTTAGACCTGACCGGCCTTTCGTTTACAATATTTGGTGAATGTATGTGTAAAAATTAGTTTAATCTTTACCTGGAAATAATTATATTGTTTGTGTTTGTAGCTTTTAACCACCTTTTATTTTTTCATACTTCACGGATTATACGGGTTTTGTATTGTCTTGATGATGTAGAATTCCACGTAGTTCTGATAAACGAGATTCCCCTGTGAACCTTTATTTACTTTGCAATTGTGTAGTAAACGTCTTTACAATGATGCGTTGACATTCTGGTAGGGGACAATAACTTATCCGCGGCCCTTGTCCGTATTGCATCTGTATTGTGGTCAAATATCCAGCTGTGATCCTGAACACAAAAAGCCTGCTTTATCGGTAGCGGTCATCGGCCTGCAGGTAGCTCATGGCAGCGCTGGTCGCTGGGTGACGCAGCGTTTCGCATTGCAGCTATTCGCCCGCAGTGCAGCCTGCGCTTACGACACGTAATCGCCTCTCCAGAGCTTCCAGTAGTTACCTGCGCCACAAAGCATTGTCTCTCTGTGTTGCGCTCACACTCATGGTTTAAAATACGTGTAAAACGACCAGGAACACGTGTCCAGTGCGGACTGAAAAAATAAGTTAATACATGACAGCATTCAATATTTTCGAAACAGCTTCTGCGTGTGCAGAGTGAAACTCATATTGCATTTTCTTCTTAATTTCTGCGCACGTATCGGAATTGTTCAACTATAACAGACTTTAGGAAACAGAACGTAGCCTACAGGAGATACATCACAAGGCTGCCTGAGGTAATGCAAACTTATTACCTGTCAATGAACCTGAAGAGTTCTCGCTTCCCACGCCCGGGTTCCCGGGTTCGATTCCCGGCGGGGTCAGGGATTTTCTCAGCCTCGTGATGACTGGGTGTTATGTGATGTCCTTAGGTTAGTTAGGTTTAAGTAGTTCTAAGTTCTAGGGGACTGATAACCATAGATGTTAAGCCCCATAGTGCTCAGAGCCATTTGAATCATTTGAACGTGAAGCAGCAAAAATTACAAGTGCCCTCGACGCCAGGGTTAATTTCCGCCAGGGTTAATTTCAAGAGTGGAGAACGTACTGGTTTTCACAAGCCCACTATTTGCACACTTTACTTCACTTTTTTAATTCTATTCATATACTGTCACTGATCATACAACACTATAATAACTGTCTTCATTTTCGATGTTTGCTTGTTCAATTTTTCGTTCTTTATTCTCCACATTTTGAGACATGGCATTGCTTTCACATCGTAAGCTGAACTTGTCAGCCAAAAGGGTATTCTCAAGACAGTTTCTGCGACAGAATATCATTTGTAGATAAACCCGCTCAAATTGTTGTATTATTTCCCATCGGGCGAGCTGGACCTGAACAAAAGTCCTGTTAAGACATGAAAGCGGTTTTTTTGCTGGATATGCAGTTTCAAATGTCCGATAATAGCTTTCGGTAACGGCGGCTCTGCTGTCACTAGTCCATATTTTAGTGATATGCCTCCCGTGTTCGGAAACCAACACTTAATCCTACAGAAAATTTACAAAAGTTTTATCCTATAGTTTTCACAATTGTCGATGGACTCTATAGCTGCTTTTTTGTAATATTTACACATGAACAGCCTTAAATAGTTCTCTTCATTCTGTGGTCCGCAGTCCTCCAAAAACAAGGAAAGATATTATTAAAAAAATGGCTTAATCACTATGGAACTTAAAATCTGAAGTCATCAGTCCCCAAGATTTAGAAGTACTTAAATCCAACTAACCTAAGGACATCACACACATCCATGCCCTAGGCAGGATTCGAACCTGCGACCGCAGAAGCAGCGCGATTCCGGACTGAAGCGCCTAGAACCGCTCGGCCACAACGGCCGGCAACACGTTGTTCTGCAAGGCTGTTTTTCTACACTGTATTTTTTTTTCCTATTGCCCATTTTCGACCCACGGTAATTTCCAAACTGTAACATACATCTTACTGGACATAGTACTTTATCCGATATTAAACGGGGTCAAAACAGAGATCTACTAGTACTGACGAATAGAGGATGTACGTGCCACTTTTTTCGCCCCATTTAAGATCGGACAATGTATTATGTCCCAGCGGATGTAGATAACGGCTTTAAAACGGTCATGCAGTCAAACTTGGCTAATAACTGAAAATAAATTATGCTACAGAAATCAAGCCTGTGTCGAGCCAAAACTTCCTTCAACAGCGTTGTCTTCGTTGCTGACAAATTGGGTCTACAGACAGATCTGCAAAGCCGCATCTGTGTTAAGATTTCCAGAACGATATTTCTCAGCCTGATCATCACGTCAGTGTAGGCGGATCAGAGTAGTTAGTTGTTAACCTTTTGGATGACAGTCGTATAAAAATTTTAACTCAAACAAAAATGATGAAAATAATCCGGATTGTGACGCCTTCATGACATTTTGTTAAATCTCAAATTTTTCACAATTACCAACTCTTTCGCCAGGCAAATACATACTGGTACTGAATGACGGAACTGTATCTGCGTTGTCTTTTTGCCAACCAACCACTAAGCGGTCTGATTAAGAAATCATAACGACGACTTGTTTATACATACCCGGAAAAAATGGAACCACCTCAAGAATAATATTTTATTGACATCTGAGGTGAAGGATAGCTCATCATTGAACTAGTGCATAGAGATTCGTCAGACACAGTCTGAAAAGCTTGTAAGGGTGTCGCAAAGCAGGTTTTTGGGCCCTTTATGATATAATTAGCATTGAATGTTGTCAATCAGGCCGTTGCTCGCGCTAAATCAAGCGGGCGGCCGGATACGGTGTCGTCAAACGAGTTCTTCATTTGGTTTCCTAAAACCGAACAAGAGGACGATACAAAGACTGGACATGTGACGGTAGTAAGAATCCAACCCGAGCCTAAGGCTGTGCCGTCTCATGTGCTATCGTCATCTGGCGGACCCAATTGCATTTGCGAGTGCAATGGCTTGATTGGTTAACTTTAATGTTAATTAACTCGGAAACGATTCCAAGTATAGAATTTTCTTCTTAACAATTGTTTCAATGGATATCCTACTCTGCCTTACCCGTACATGGCTTTCAGGCTCTTTCTGACCATCATGTAGAACAAATTCAGACCAAATGGAACTCACATGTCCCAATGAAGCATGCTTAAATAGTCGCATCAAGAGTATAAAATTTCAGACCAAATGAAATACACATGTCCCTATGACGCATGCCTAAACAGTCGCATCAGCTTACACTGCAACCCCTATCCCCTCCGTCCTGGCAACTACACAGGTGTTTATTCTCGCATGCAAGCGATCATAAGCGTGCCGAATGGCATCCTGCGATAGACTGAACCAAGCATCTTTCGCCTTTCGTTTCAAGTCAGTAACGGTTCTTTCTGGCTTTGTAGACCGAGTAAGCTCCCGCTTCATCAAGTCCGGTATGTGTTCAAATAGCGAGAAGTCTGGTGATCTTGCTTGGAAACTCGGTTGTTGTACATTGCATAGAGCAAGTTGCCTCGCACCACCCATATGTGAACTTGCGTTGTCCTCCTGAATAAGCTCATCACCTTCCTATCGAAGAAATGGTAGCAGCTCGCTTTACAGCGCAGAAACGCCAAATATGACGGCGAGTTGTAACTGACGGCTTTCCACACCAAGAAGCCTGTAGTGTAGTGGGCGAATGCACTCTGGAACGCTCTAGAAATGGCATGTCACCAGGTCGAAAAATTGTTCAAATGTGTGTGAATTCCCAAGGGACCAAACTGCTCAGGTCACTGGTCCCTAGACTTACACACTACTTAAACTAATTTATGCTAAGAACAACACACACCCATGCCCGAGGGAGGAAAAATGGTTCAAATGGCTCTGAGCACTATGGGACTTAACATCTGAGGTCATCAGTCCCCTAGAACATAGAACTACTTAAACCTAACTAACCTAAGGACATCACACATATCCATGCCCGAGGCAGGATTCGAACCTGCGACCGCAGCAGTCTCGCAGTTCCGGACTGAACCCGAGGGAGGACTCCAACCTCCGGTGGGAGGGGCCGCGCAGTCAGTGACATGCGCAAGGTCTACTCCATACAAATTATAAAATAAATAAAAAAATGTTATTTTAAATCTGTTAATTATTCTATCTGTATGATGGTGATTGTGATTGCAATTGTATTTGCTTATCTGGATCTTGGACGTTTAATTATTCGGTATCAGACGCTTGACAATGGCTTTTTCGTAAAGGCAATGTTACTCGTAGTTGACCGTGAAATAAAACTGAAATAATCGGACTTCGTAATTAAATCGTTTCCAAAGACTGCTGCGGTAGGTGCGGACTCATAATCTAAGTCTCAATATTACAATAATTTGCCAGCCATGCCAATACGTCGTACAGAGGTGATTGTCTACTAAACATAAAAAAGTTACACAGTTAGTTAAATCAGATATATTCAATGAATAAGCCTACAGTTCATAATCCTACTTACTTTTATAAATATAAATTCTTTACAGAATCGAGTGCCTAGTGTGGTTGCAACTCGCAGTATTCTTCTATAACATGAAATATGGCGGTGTGCCAGACAATAAAATAAAATACGTGCTTCTCGCACCACATCAACCAGAGCTCTCCCTTTCTTAATCAAACATAACAGTAACGTAATTGTGCTTTTGTTTTATCAGCGACACAGCGCTGCAGTTGTGTGCCATAGGCTTTATTTATTTGTCACTGATTATTTATTTAATTAATATTTCGCGTTTCCGAGGAAACTCACGCTCGGCATGCAAATGTGCCTTTATAAAATATACGTCCATCATACGGACAGAAACTGCTGTCACCACTGTAGACAACGTGCTAAATCCTGCCTAGTCGTCGGTTATGAGACGTCTAGGAAACCTGCTTTCTCAGAACGCTAGACAACAATTCAAGCAAATCGTATTAATGAGTTTTATTACACAAAAGTAAATGACAATACTTAACTTTGACAGTTACATAGATGTGTTGTAAGCAAGGGCGACAGACAAAATAACAATCTTCTTCAGGATTCGAACCTGCGACCGTAGCGTGTGGTGCTTAGGGAAATGGGAGACACTGGAATCAACAGTAGTGGAAGGCGTTGTTATTTATTTAGTTGCATATGTTTTTGTATTATTCACTAATATCACGAAATGAGGTGAACACATCGGCGAAAGACAGAAGAAATATAAATTCTGGTTAAAGAAAAGGAAGGAAAAAGGAAAAGGAAAAATAAGTAAAATCCGCGCAATCTGCGACGCGCTCTCCCATCCGCGGAGGTCAATGCTCGGCCACTCCGGCCGGCCTGCCCCTGGAGAGTCAAAACAGAGGATGCACTGAAAGACCACCTAAACCCCATCTGATGGCCGATGAGATTGACAACCGAACCGTCATTTTTTTTGTTTCACTTACTGAAGAACCAGCAGCCATTTTGTTTTACTTACTAAACAAACATCCTTAATTTGTTTTGGAGAATGTGTCTGTGTAAATTGTGTTGAATAAACCTTTCCCATACCTGGGCTGCTTACCTGTACTTACCAGCAGCGGACAAATCACAAACAATGCCACGAAAGGCATAAGCAGAGGGCAAACATACTTACGTCCCTTCACCCTCCAGTCATCCTTGTCTGTTTTGTGTAATCAGACAAAATTTGCTAAAATTTTACGTAATGAACGAAAGGGCCGCCTATTCAACATTATATAAGAGTTGGAAATAATGCGATGCCTTAAAATTATTCGTGACTTTACATCCTGCAGTAGCCCACGAGCAACAAGCCGTTCGTTGTCCGCATGCAACCTGTGTAGGAGTCACCTGGTGTGGAGCATTACAACCCCAACTCCAGGGTTTTAACCTCCTGCCCGCCTGGTTACCGCAGAAGCCCAGAATCATTTTAGATTTAGAGCAGTACAGGAGAGGTTGGACTCCGGCAAATGCTTTTAACACACTAGTTTTTAACATTTAGGTTTAGCAGCACAGCATCCTAGCTGTGTGTGTGGATGGGCCTGAACAAGGCTGCTCTGATTTCCCCGATCGTGACCTCAAGGTCAAACTGTCTGAAGACTTTACTGGCCGCAGGGCAGTGGAACAGATGAAACATTCTTCTACTGCTAAATTCCTTGTCTGTTCCGGTTACCTGAGTGTAACGACTCTCTACAACGCTTGTAGTCCAGAATATCCACGACGGCCTCTTCCAACTACAAAGGCTGGGGAAGGAGCGGTCTTTTGCTGGGTACCATAGCACATGGGTGTTGTGGGGAGCGGAAGATCGGATGTAGCAGCCAAGGAGACGTGTCGTGATCCTCACTTAGTTCAGTGTGTCATCCACCTGCATGCTGTCACCTCGCTGTTGATGTGCAGGTTCCTGTGTCGACTGGAAGAAGAATGGCTGGAAGTAACAGACAATAAGGTGCGTCCAGAACGGGGACGTGGTGTTTCCCTCCTAGCCACACATGCGGGATGAAGTCCTTCGTACTCGTCTTCGCATAGGTGATAGCCCTTTGACGCATGGATTCTTGTTCCGACGAGAGCACCCTCCAGTGTGTGGTTCTTGTGGTGTGCTGACCACAATACGCCACATTTTATCAGACTGTGTTTTATTTTACGACCAAAGTGTTGCAGCTCATTTCTTGACGGATTTGCCCGCTATTTTAGCTGAAAATCAAATGAATGTATTATGGATTTTAAAATTTTGTGAACTGTGTGACTTGTCCCCAAAAATTTTATGGCTACGTTTTTAACGTGTTATTGGGGTGGCCGGCTCATCCGTGCTTCTGGTAAATGATCAGCCAGCTACATATTCCTGTGAATCTATTTTAGTTTCCCGCTTGTCCTCCTCGGTTTCACTCAACCGCTTCTTAACATTTGAACACTTTTAGCGGTGCCTTCCTTTAGGTGATCTAACGTGATTTTGCTGGTGATAATGGGTCAGCCTGAGTGACAGTGAATGCGATTTTATTTCAGATTGATTTTTATATCTTTTCACTCATTTTATCAATTTCAACCACATTAGATCCTACTAACTTCGCAAGAACGCTGACAACCTATTCGTTGAGCGTCCCTAAGCGCTCTCACACACGCACACACACACACACACACACACACACACACACACACACACAGACACACACACACACACACACACACACACACACACACACACACACAAAATGACTACAATTACTCCATTAAAACTGCACCGCCATGAAGGTGGCATGTAACAGATTTCAAACTCGTATGCATGGATACCCAAATATTAATGCTTAAGGACAGCTGAACGAAGTAAATAGTAGTAACGCAGTCTATATATTGAATAAGAGAAAAGTTTACGCAGCATATTTCTCATTTATAAATCGCATCTGAATTTTGGTTGCTTGTGAGAAGATCTTGTTACGATTCATGTAAAAATGAGGAACATCTGTCATCATGTGTCGGAATTAGACAGTGGCAGAATTCTGACCTGACAGAATCGTAACCTACTGAAACTGAATTTACGTTCTGCGATACTGGTATTCCTGCTATAATCGGTCATTTGGACAGCAGTCGCTAGATTCCTGATGTGTTAAGGTCGGTGGCTGGGCCCTAACATTGAGTTTGGCATGGAATTATGCTTCAACAAGATAACGGAAGACTGTATTTCACTCCTACTGTCCTGGCTCATCTCGACACACGATGTGTTCCACTATTGTCCTGGCCAGCACGCTCTCCAAACGTCTAACCCATTCAAAACATCTGGTACTGGGTTTCTGAGGATCTTGCACGTCACCATCACCATGGACTCTGGCACAGGTCTGAAGCAGCATTGAGGGTGTCATTCGAGCTCAGGTCGACTTGATGTTCAAACGAGTTTGAGCCATTGTTCCTACCAGAGGTATCAGCTCAGTGCATCAAATTTCTGTCCTGATACCCAACCAAACCACCAACAGGTTGATATTAATTGAAGGTGGAGGTGGGAGGAAGGGAAGGAAGTGGTAGGAAATAAATATACCAGCTACATCGGGACTTTACACAGAATGACTTTAAGCAGAATCAGCGATGGCGAATGAAAATGTGTGCTGGACTGAGACTCGAACCCAGGATACCGTGACTTCTAGACAATTGCGTTAACTACTACCCATTGTGATGTGTTCATCAGAAATGCGCGGACTGCTCGGCATTCTCCCTGGCTGACCCATACTCTCACCTGGCGCCATCTATTGGTAGTCCTCAATCTTACTAATTTTAGATTCCCACTCCAGGTCGAATATAAATGTGCATTCGCACTGCAATTTCTTCATTCATTGCCCATCGAGGCGAATCAATTACTTGAATGTGTGCTGTCTCTTCTTTTGGGTATGTCTGATAGAAGGTTGTATGTCGGTAAGGACAGACACCATGCATTCGTATAACCTACAGATTTAATCACATGTACTTCTTTTCACTAATGAGTTTTTGCTTATAGAGGTCTTTCACAGAGCCGCTTCCAAGCTTCCCTTCTTCTCACACAGTCTATCATTAAGCTCCTCAGGCAACTGCAATCCTCTTCGAATCACATCATCCTTCATCTGATAAATCCATCTTGTGCGTGGTCTTCCAATTGGTGTTCGTTCAGAATCTGTCCATTCTAGGGCTCTTCTCGGAAGTCTTTCTGGTCCCATTCCTCTAACGTGGACGAACTACGAGTATTTAAGCCTGTAACTCTCCATAGTTTCTTTTAGGTTCTTGATCCGCAGGGTGTTTCGTATTTTTTCATTCTTTGTCATGTCCTTATCGCATCCCGCGCCCGGGTTCCCGGGTTCGATTCCCGGCGGGGTCAGGGATTTTCTCTGCCTCGTGATGACTGGGTGCTGTGTGCTGTCCTTAGGTTAGTTAGTTTTACGTAGTTCTAAGTTCTAGGGGACTGATGACCATAGATGTTAAGTCCCATAGTGCTCAGAGCCAAATGAACCATTTTGAACTTTGTCAGGTCCGTGCTTGTCTTACCGAGAATCCCTTGTAGAAAACGCAACTGTGTTGCTTGTATTCTGCTCATATCTTCCGTTGTCCGAGTCCGACATTCTGATTCATATGTCATAATTGTCATGTAATATGACTTGTGCATCTAGATCTAAGCTTTGGCAGGTATTTCCCAATTCCTAATTTTGTCCGATGCATAATAACAAAATTGCCAACAAATTTCTATTCTCTCCGGAATTTTCTCTTTCATGTTTCCTTTCTTGGTTAGTTTACTTCATAGTTACTTGGAAGCATCTACTTCTTCAGTAATTTTTCCATTTCCAGTTGCATCCTTTACTTTTTTCGTTTATCCTATTGATGACGTATTGTTTCTACTTTATTGTATGCGCATAAGTTTCACGTGTTTCAGTTTTAATGGACAGCGGTGTATATCTCGAGAGACCGCACGTTGGACAGTTCTCGGCATTGGCTGCAGCGCCGGGCCGGGCCCGGCCGGGCCGTGCTTTATGGCACACGCCAACTGGAAAGGAACGGCGCACTCGACGCGCACATTCTCGTGACACGGCCGCAGCTAGCGCCGCGCCGGGTAATTGCCGGCTGTAGGGCGGCGCCAAATGGCAATTTCCGCCGCGTTACGCGCGTCACGCTGGCCACGAGCAGCAACCCTCCCCCCCCCCCCCCCCGGCCATTCGTCCAACCCCCTCCACTACTCACCCCTCCCCCCCGCCTCCCCCAACACCACCGTCCTGTTTATAAATAGGGCCGGCAGATATTAAAACCCAAGCATGGCCGTCACACAGCGCCGCCGCAGTGTCCTCGTAAAAGCGGCGCTTAAATCTTCGTCACCTCGGCTCGGCTCGCCTCCGGGCGCGCCGCACGGGCTAATCTCCGCTTCGCCGCAGCCGGCGCTCAGCGAGGCACTTCAGCAGCCGCCGTATCCGGCACGGCAGCGCCCGACGTACGCGGCACGTTCCCCAGCCCTGATGGACTCGCCAGATGAGCCACCTGACAAGCACTTTACGGCCAGGACACTGGAATGGTCTTTTTCTGCTCTCACGTTAAACACTTTACACAGAGCTGTTCCTTCAGGCGTATGTATGATAAAGCCCATTACATTCATTCCGGCACCTACCACTTTCCTCTGTACAGAATGCTCCCCAGCTCTATAGCCGACGGGTAGTCATACGGTTTTAATTACCACCTAGGAAAAATGAAAAACCCACCACAAACTTCGTGGTCATACTAGTCCTCCTCTAAAACTTCATCTTTAATGTAACGCATTTTTTCCAAGAACAGGTAGCGTGGAGGAGATCTTTACAGCAGAGTGCATTTTTGCTCTACAGAAAATATTCCGCCTCGAAAATCACCGGCCGGCCGGAGTGGGCGAGCCGTTCTAGGCGCTACAGTCTGGAACCTCGCGACCGCTACGGTCGTAGGTTCGATTCCTGCCTCGTGCATGGGTGTGTGATGTTCTTAGGTTAGTTAGTTTTAAGTAGTTCTAAGTTCTAGGGGACTGATGACCACAGCACTTAAGCCACATAGTGCTCAGAGCCATTTGAGCCAACTACTTAAACCCGGAACCTCGCGACCGCTACGGTCGTAGGTTCGAATCTTGCCTCGGGCATGGGTGTGTGTGATGTCCTTAGGTTAGTTAGTTTTAAGTAGTTCTAAGTTCTAGGGGACTGATGACCACAGCAGTTAAATCCCATAGATCTCAGAGCCATTTGAACCAGCTACTTAAACCTAACTAACCTAAGGACATCACACACATCCATGCCCGAGGCAGGATTCGAACCTGCGTCCGTATCGGTCGCGAGGTTCCACACTGTAGCGCCTAGAACCGCTCGGCCACTCCGGCCGGCGTTTAAATAGTTCTAAGTTCTAGGGAACTGATGACCTCAGCAGTTAAGTCCCATAGTGCTCAGAGCCATTTGAACCATTCGAAAATCACCACTTCATCGGTCTAGAAATGCCTTCCCTCCAATGGCTTCCTTATCTGAGGAAAGAGGTACAATGTGAGTACCATGTCAGGAAAATACGGGGGTTCAATCAAAATTCGATAGCCAAAACACAGAGCAGTCCGTGACTGTGAGCTGTTGTGTAGTGCAACCACCTACCATCTTGAACAGTTAGGGAAAACGAAATTGGCCCTCACTAAATTTTTGTGAAACCATGACTATTTAGATGCAACTGGGTTCTCTGCATCCCATCAACAACGAAAGGCTATAACAAAATGGCTCTGAGCACTATGGGACTGAACATCTGAGGTCATCAGTCCCCTAGAACTTACAACTACTTAAACCTAACTAACCTAAGGACATCACAGACATCCATGCCCGAGGCAGGATTCGAACCTGCGACCGTAGTGGTCGCGCGGTTCCAGACTGAAGCGCCTAGAAGCGCTCGGCCACACTGGCCGGCAAAGCTATAACACACAATGTGTTAGACTGTTATACGATCAATCAAAACGTCCTGGAGGAGGACAACGAAACAAGCAAATAATCGTAATATTTGGATGATGACAATAATAGTGGTGTAACATCGACATGTCTATACTTGTGTATATGCCGTATCAATGTAATCATCAGTTTCCGGATCTATGTTTGTTAGGATTATTTGCGTCGCTCACTGTTTCCACTCGCCCGTTTTGTTTGTGCCTATACCAATGAACCACCCTGAATACACCCCTTGGACAGTTTCCCGCAAACCATTGATCTAACAGCCTCCCTTTATTCGTCAGGAGATTTCGGTAGTAGGCTCCTTTGACTGTTTGACCCATATAAGACTAATCTTTTGGTACCATAACATGGCACTCGTAAAGAAACAATATAGTCGTTGATTTGTACAAAACAGCGAAGCGGTTGCAACAAGATTTGATCTGGTTCTGACACCGACTACAGGAGTCTTCATTAGAAAAAAACCGAGAACAGTTGAAAAAGAGATTTATGATCAAAACACTCTAGTCATATTAAAGAACTTCCTAAAATCATATTTAACGTTATATAAAAATTAAAGTTATTGGAACTGACATAACAATTGTCAGTAAAAATTATAGCTAAACGACGTACCATTCCGTACACTGCTAAGGGCTGTACAATATGCTGCAGCAAGTAGGATAGCCGGCCGGAGTGGCCGTGCGGTTCTAGGCGCTACAGTCTGGAGCCGAGCGACCGCTACGGTCGCAGGTTCGAATCCTGCCTCGGGCATGAATGTGTGTGATGTCCTTAGGTTAGTTAGATTTAATTAGTTCTAAGTTCTAGGCGACTGATGACCTCAGAAGTCAAGTCGCTTAGTGCTAAGAGCCATTTGAACCATGTAGGATAATTTTTACTCACAAGTACAACTGTTACGTCAGTTCCAGTAGCTGTAAATTTTATATGGTTTTCGATATGATTTTAAGAAGTTTTTTTATATGACAAGAGCATTTTTCTCGCAAATCTGCTTTTCAAATATCACTACACGTAATTGTTGTTTCGTTTTTTCTGATGAAGACACCCACAGTCGGTGTCCACATCAGAATAAGATAAATCTTGTTGCAACCGGTTGGCTATATTATATAAATCATATTCTTGTTTAGTTACTGGCCCACAGCCATGTTTAAAATTGTAATATCGTTTTTTCTTGTCGTTAGTGAATCCACACGTTTCCATAGCTTTACTCCTACATCTAACTATCGTAGTGATAAACCCGGCACTCGCCCATAGCGAGTGTGATGCTAAAAAAGTCATCTAAAGTGCGTGACAAACCTGCAAACTTTCTGCTCCTGACGAAAACCAATTAACCCCAAGGTCATACACTTTTCAGATGAGCTACTCTACTTTGTTTAAACTCTTTCGGAGTAGTGCTGAGGTGTTGTGACACAGGGGTCTCTATTTGTACCTTTATCCCAAATATATACCTGCAAGCAAATACAGAGCCAGCTAAGATAATTCTCATTTATTGTTCAGTTTCAGTTACAAATTTTTTAATTAGGTTACATCTTTCGATCACCAGGATACTACTCTAGAGCAGTACACTGATATGTTGTTTTGAGTAGAAAATACGGGTTGCTGACGCAACTACTTTGGTCTGAAGATGAACCACAGCGATCGAAACAACGTGTGCAACTTAAACGCTACAATACATGAGAATTACCTTAATTATCTAAACAGCTGTTGGATCTCTCAGGGACGGTTGTGTGGACTATAGTAAATAAAGAGCCAATTATTTGAGTTTCTTTTACTTATCAATAACACTTTACAACTGCGTCTCGTATGCTGCTCGACAACAGGTAGTCCTGGTATAGAATTTTCAAACCCTGATGTTTGATCGGCGAGGGGAGTGGAGATGGTGGCGTAAATATTCTCATGACTAGACTTCGTGTGAATGTCCTGGATTAAATAGCACATCCCTGCGCAATGTCTCACAGTGTGAAACTGTTCATGTGGTTACGTCTGTGTCTGGAAAGCTACCCTATTCGTTAAGCTATCAAGAAGAGTAGGTCGACAGCTTGCAGCACTCACACACCCATACAGTCACCTACAGGCAGCAGATGCACTTAAGACATAATCACTTCATTTCACGAAGGGGGAGTACCACATTGTGAGAAGGAACGAAAACGTTCCCAGGAAAGCGGCTGAATCAACTGCCCGGGATTCCCCAGCCAGCTTCATTTCAATGGAATTTTACGTCGACAGAGGCAAAGACCGACAACACCACTTTCAGCAGTACTTCCTCTATGCTTTTAACAAACTGGGCAAAGATTAGACCAATCACCTTGACGATTCTGATGCCCCAATTTAGATTTCTCGTTCTACAACTAATAAAATGAAGTACGAGAAACTGTGACGAATGCGTGATAGAAAACTTAACTTGAATACGCAATACAAAGCCCAAAACTACCAATATCAATCCGAATATGGTCCTAAGCTGCTCAAATGTTTCGCACCAACTGCATGTCTGCGATCGAGTGTACAGTAGTCTTAAATTTTCGGCGAGCGGGAAAATGATACCATAAATCCCATAAAACTAAAAACAAAGAAGATTTATCGTAAAACAGAAACAAATACTTACCAAAAATTTGTCTATACCACAGTGCAACTTTCCGTACTCAAAATCTTCTGCTGGGAAGGTTTGAATACAATTTTTCCATGTCTTTTGCTTTGCTACGTGCTTGGATTCTCCTTGTCATCCTGTACGAGCCAGACGTCACCGGTCAGACTGTTCCACTCTTCGATGACATGCTTTCTGAAGGGTCTCTGCGAAAACGCACTCCAAGTTTGACGAGAGCTCAAACCTATTCTGTCCGTTTCACGTCAGAAAATATCACAATCAGTTCCATTCGTTTGACTTCTGCCTTCTGGAAGAATGTGTTGACAAGGTGGATGAAATGCGCTCGTCCATTGTCTTCTTGAACCCTTCCTCGAAATGTTGACTTTATGACTGGAAAACAGGTTGGAATGTCTCGCCCGATACCGCACAGCCCACACAGAACAAAAATTAGGCTGGACAGCGGTAAGAGGTATCCGACATCTGTAATTTATACCAGCCGAAAATGTGACTCACGGCCTCTCTGCTGAATCCGTGCATTGCTGCCTGGCCACCTGCGCACGCTAGCAGACCGCTCGTCGAGTGTCAGGTCAACCCAAGCACTCGTTGTTAGTGAAGGAAATCCGACGCTCTATATCTACATCTACATCCATACTCCGCAAGCCAGCTGACAGTGTGTGGCGGAGGGTACCTTGAGTACCTCTATCGGTTCTCCCTTCTATTCCAGTCTCGTATTGTTCGTGGAAAGAAGGATTGTCGGTATGCCTCTGTGTGGGCTCTAATCTCTCTGATTTTATCCTCATGGTCTCTTCGCGAGATATACGTAGGAGAGAGCAATATACTGCTTGACTCCTCGGTGAAGGTGTGTTCTCGAAACTTCAACAAAAGCCCGAACCGAGCTACTGGGCGTCTCTCCTGCAGAGTCTTCCACTGGTGTTTATCTATCATCTCCGTAACGCTTTCGCGATTACTAAATGATCATGTAACGAAGCGCTCTGCTCTCCGTTGGATCTTCTCTATCTCCTCCATCAGCCCCATCTGGTACGAATCCCACACTGCTGAGCAGTATTCAAGCAGTGGGCGAACAAGCGTACTGTAACCTACCTCCTTTGTTTTCGGATTGCATTTCCTTAGGATTCTTCCAATGAATCTCAGTCTGGCATCTGCCTTACCGACGATCAGCTTTATATGATCATTCCATTTTAAATCACTCCTAATGCGTACTCCCAGATATTGTATGGAATTAACTGCTTCCAGTTGCTGACCTGCTATATTGTAGCTAAATAATAAGGGATCTTTCTTTCTATGTATTCGCAGCACATTACACTTATCTACATTGAGATTCAATTGCCATTCCCTGCACCATGCGTCAATTCGCTGCAGATCCTCCTGCATTTCAGTACAATTTTCCATTGTTACAACCTCTCGATACACTACAGCATCATCCGAAAAAAGCCTCAGTGAACTTCCGATGTCATCCACAAGGTCATTCACAAGGTATATCATGGAATCTCCCAAGTGTCCCCTTCCCCAACTCTTTCAAGTACCGTAGCACTGTGTATTGTTCCTCTTAATTGACATCTACATACCAAACTGATAGTGCGGAGCCTTTTGTGTACTGTCTGGGTCGACAAAACTCTTCCAGTTGCCTCCACGAGACAGCACGAATTCTGAAGCAAATTCTTCGGGATATCTATGAGCATTAATTTGTAGGCATCGCACACATGCTGAAGTTATTGATCACTAGAGACCACTACGATACAAGTCTTCAATATTAAGTGTCTCACAAGAGCAAATAAATGACTCTGTCGTATTCTTGAATCGACGATGAATATCTTTCTCACCTAAAAGGTTAGATATATTGCATCAATCACATTCGTTGTCTTTGCTGATATGACACCTTTTCCAGCAACGTAGCCAACCCGTTGATCAGAAAGTTGAATGTTAACATCATTTGTTTCCGTCTGTTGCATGTAGTTTGCAGTCCGACATTACTTACCGTATCCCCAAAAGCGAATGCAATGCTTGTTATACGTCAGCTAAAAAACTGAAGACAATATCTGCATACAAGCTGAAAAATCAGAATGTGTGGCTTCTGTATTGCAACGGAATACCGTCACAATGAGACAGACAATATAAAAATGCAGATAAATTGCATGTATGTAGTGTTTAGAGGGCTGCCTAGCTAGGTTCAGCTGCAGGATAGTCGTTAACTTTTCAACAAAATGAGCATAACATCTTGTAAAACTGACTTAGAAACTGTTTCAGCACAATGTGCACAGTGTCACATAAAATAATGAAACATAAAGTCCTCTAGAAGCTCAGTTTAATCAAGAATGTTCCACTAACTCTGTTGCAAGTTAACTCATTTACGTAGAAGACTCATTGGGAAACGCTACAAACTTTCCTACTCGGTGCAGTTTGCAAATTGGAACGAAACGAATCCAAGACCCACTAAACAATATAATTAATCAGACAACTTAAGTTGGGTAGCAAATTTCCACGAAGCGTGAGTTGGTCAGGAAGCGGAAAGCGCTAATGAGAAATGCGACACTTACTGAAAACTCGGCGAACGTAGGACAGACGGCCTCGATCGCCCTTGGATAAGGATCGCCCCAGTCGGTGTCAGCAGACACGTACCTCAGGATCAGACATCTCTCTCCTTCCACGGTAGGACCACAAGTATCCGAAATTTGCCTCGTCCAAATTTAAAGCCTAATTTTTAGAAGACTCCGCTTAGAAAAGAGAACACAATGCTTCTGCCAACGTGATCACCGACAAGTTGCTTTTTTATGTGAATACAATAGAACCCTGCAGAATTTGCCACACCTAACTTATAGAAAGCAACTTAACATGCAGAAGACGGTTATCGGGTGCTGCCACGCTCCAAGAATTGGTTGTGCACTTCACGCAGAGGCGCTGGAAACCCTCATTTGATCGGCTAACAAAATCTGGAGGGACAGCAACGAATTTTCTCACGGTGCGTGAACATAGCCATAGCGGCCCGTTCTTTACATCTTCCTCTACCAAGGTGAATTCTTCACACTAAGTGATGCACTATGGGCATGCAGTGGCTTAGTGGAAATCTGCCTTCAAAGCTGAAAACAACATTTGCCCGAGAAGCGCGGAACAGGAGCTTGCCGCACCCGACTTCCGGGAACTGTGGTCGCATGGGGACCCACGTCTCTTCTCCAGAGCCTATGCAACCGACCTCTTCTGTAGCTGGTATCCTGCGGTCAAGCTGGACCACACTACAAACTCCTGGGCCCGCTCGTTTCTATCAAAATAATTTGAAGCCTTCTTCCTGAGTTAGCAACCCTTCTACCTTCCTCAAAAGCCTCCAAGAAATAAGCAGAAAAATGATCAAATATCGCGCAGAGATGTTTTACTGTCACGTCACAATCTCATTCTAAAGAACCCTATTCAGTCTCCATGATACCGAAAATCCCTTTTCGTCCATCACAAAGGACACCTCGCCATACGTTGGCTGAGAAAACGTGTGAATGGCCTCATCACGGACACATGTTGAATAACGAAAATTCATTTTACAGTCTGTTAAGAATTCAGCATCAACAGTCAATAAACTCTTAGTTATAAATAATTTGTGTACACCACGCTTTCGTGAATAGCTTATTGTACAATAGTACACATTAATACAGGGTGTTTCCAAAATGACCGGTATATTTGAAACGGCAATAAAAACTAAACGAGCAGCGATAGAAATACACCGTTTGTTGCAATATGCTTGGGACAACAGTACATTTTCAGGCAGACAAACTTTCGAAATTACAGTAGTTACAATTGTCAACAACAGATGGCACTGCGGTCTGGGAATCTCTATAGTACGATATTTTCCACATATCCACCATGCGTAGCAATAATATGGCGTAGTCTCTGAATGAAATTACCCGAAACCTTTGACAACGTGTCTGGCGGAATGGCTTCGCATGCAGATGAGATGTACTGCTTGAGCTGTTCAATTGTTTCTGGATTCTGGCGGTACACCTGGTCTTTCAAGTGACCCCACAGAAAGAAGTCACAGGGGTTCATGTCTGGCGAATAGGGAGGCCAATCCACGCCGCTTCCTGTATGTTTCGGATAGCCCAAAGCAATCACACGATCATCGAAATATTCATTCAGGAAATTAAAGACGTCGGCCGTGCGATGTGGCCGGGCACCATCTTGCATAAACCACGAGGTGTTCGCAGTGTCGTCTAAGGCAGTTTGTACCGCCACAAATTCACGAAGAATGTCCAGATAGCGTGATGCAGTAATCGTTTCGGATCTGAAAAATGGGCCAATGATTCCTTTGGAAGAAATGGCGGCCCAGACCAGTACTTTTTGAGGATGCAAGGACGATGGGACTGCAACATGGGGCTTTTCGGTTCCCCATATGCGCCAGTTCTGTTTATTGACGAAGCCGTCCAGGTAAAAATAAGCTTCGTCAGTAAACCAAATGCTGCCCACATGAATATCGCCGTCATCAAACCTGTGCACTATATCGTTAGTGAATGTCTCTCGTGCAGCAATGGTAGCGGCGCTGAGGGGTTGCCGCGTTTGAATTTTGTATGGATAGAGGTGTAAACTCTGGCGCATGAGACGATACGTGGACGTTGGCGTCATTTGGACCGCAGCTGCAACACGGCGAACGGAAACCCGAGGTCGCTGTTGGATCACCTGCTGCACTAGCTGCGCGTTGCCCTCTGTGGTTGCCGTACGCGGTCACCCTACCTTTCCAGAACGTTCATCCGTCACGTTCCCAGTCCGTTGAAAGTTTTCAAACAGATCCTTTATTGTATCGCTTTTCGGTCCTTTGGTTACATTAAACCTCCGTTGAAAACTTCGTCTTGTTGCAACAACACTGTGTTCTAGGCGGTGGAATTCCAACACCAGAAAAATCCTCTGTTCTAAGGAATAAACCATGTTGTCTACAGCACACTTGCACGTTGTGAACAGCACACGCTTACAGCAGAAAGACGACGTACAGAATGGCGCACCCACAGACTGCGTTGTCTTCTATATCTTTCACATCACTTGCAGCGCCATCTGTTGTTGAAAATTGTAACGACTGTAATTTCGAAAGTTTGTCCGCCTGAAAATGTACTGTTGTCCCAAGCATATTGCAACAAACGGTGTACTTCTATCGCTGCTCGTTTAGTTTTTATTGCCGTTTCAAATATACCGGTCATTTTTGAAACACCCTTTACGACTGAAACTGCACGGCAACACAAATAGAAGAACGCAGCTGACTGCGGGCTATCTAATGTGCTGGCTGCTGGAGTTCTGTGTTTCAGAATGACTTCAAAGCACCTTGATGATGTAGCTACTGTTCGAAAACAAACAACTTTCAACCCCTCCTATTACAACTGTTGAAATCTCAGACGTTTGTTTATTCAGCTAGTTCCTTTCGATCGTTTGTCAAAGACATTAGTCACTTTCCTCATACTCTGAGGACCGATATCTTTTACCCGGTCGGAACTGCACCACTAATTTGTCTACAGCCGTCAATATAGACTAATTGTTTTGCGGCCATGGTTCAACACCTACCTGCTGCCAAGGATAAATATGAGCACTAATAGATTGCTTTTGCCACATGTACTTCGAGACACCACCCAATCTAAAATCATACGACTAGTACTAGCTCTAACTGTTACTCTGCAGATGACGTAAACAGTGACGCGTTACTGTTTAGTACATTCTCCTCCGTCACCAATGAAAATATCTGCATTTATGCCCGCTATGCTGTGGATATTTACAGTGCAACGCCAAGGCGAGTTGAAGGATTCGACTCTGAAACTGACAAATACGTAGATTAATTCAACATAGTCATAGCGCTACAAGTCAAATAGTTCGCAACCAGTCCGTGCCGAGTGAAGGCCCGCAGGAATCGAAACGTAACGATACAGATCAATAATAACAGCCAGAGATTCAAAGCCAAGTCCTCGTATGCAATACTAAAATTCTCCAGTATAGTTATCCGGCACATGTCCAATCCACAGGAGGTCCTTCGATCGATTCAGACAACGTTATTCGTTGCTGATAATCCCAAGTGATATTGGACGGCTGAAGAAGGTTCCTATACACTGATGTAACGAGAGTTATGGGATACATTCTAATATCATGTCGGACTTCCTTTTGCCTAGTGTAATTCAGCAGCTTAGCAGGGACTCAACAAGTTCTCGGAAATTCTCTGCAGGAACATTGACCTATGCTGCCTCTGTAACCATCCGTAACTCCGGTGTTGCCGGTGCAGGATTCTGTGCACGATCCGACCTCTACATTATGTCGCACAAATATTTGATGGGATTCAGGTACGGCGAACTGCGTTGTCAATTATCCGCTCGAACTGTCCAGAATGTTCTTCAAACCAATCGCGGACAATTGTGTCCCGATGATGAGGTGTATCGATGTTTGGAACATGACGTCCATGAGTGGCTAACAATGGTCTATAAGCAGCCGAACATGACCACTTCCAGTCAATGATCATTTCAGTTAGAACAGAGGATCCAGTCCGTTCCATAGAAGCACGGTCCACATTATTGTGGAGCCACCACGAGCTTGTACAGTGCGTTGTTCAGAACTTGGTTCCACAGCTTCGTGGGATCTGCACCATACTCAGAGGGTACCATCAGCTCGTACCAACTGAAATCGGCTGCAGGTGATGACGTGTTGTTAGCAAACGCATTCGTGTCGGTCGTCTGCTGCCATAACCCATTAACGCCAAATTTCGACGCACTGTCCTAACGGATAAGTTAATCGTACGTCCCACATTGATTTCTGGTGTTATTTCGTTCATTGTTGCTTGTCAGTTAGCACTGACAACTCTACGCAAACGCCGCTACTTCCAGTTGTTAAATCAGGGCCGTCGGCCACCGCGTTGTCCGTGATGACAAGTAATGCTTGAAATGTGATATTCTCAGTGCACTTCGGCATTGTTGATCTCGGAATATCGAATTCCCTACAGATTTCCGAAATGGAATGTCGCAGGCATCTGGCTCCATCTCCCAGTCCACGTTCAAAGTCCGTTAATTCCAATTTTGAGGTCATAGTCAAGTCGGAAACTCTTTCACGTGAATCACCGGACTAGCAATGGTAGCTCCACCAACGCACTGCCCTTTGGCGGAAGAGTATGTGCGATCGATGAATTTTCCTAGTTTTATTTATCCAGTTGGAGAAATTTTCTCTCTTTCTCTCCTTATTCCTCTCTTCTTCCTCCGGTATTGATAATGATTGAGTTGTACGAAGATATTGTGCTTAGTATACAAAATTGTGTAACTTATTTCATAATAAACAATAACTCATGCTTAGAAGAATAGATAATACTCCCAGAATGAGATTTTCACTCTACAGCGGAGTGTGCGCTGATATGAAACTTCCTGGTAGATTGAAACTGTGTGCCGGACCGAGACTGGAAATCGTGACCTTTGCCTTTTGCGGGCAAGTGCTCTACCAGGAACAGGAGAGCTTCTGTTCAGTTTGGATGGTAGGAGACGAGGTACTGGCAGAAGTAAAGCTGTGAGGACGGGGCGTGAGTCGTGCTTGGGTAGCTCAGTTGGTAGAGCACTTGCCCGCGAAAGGCAAAGGTCCCGAGTTTGAGTCTCGGTGCGGCACACAGTTTTTATCTACCAGGAAGTTTCAATAGATAATACTGTTCCTTAGTAATTTTTTACGTCGTCTCACTGCTTTTCTGTGAGCCATTTTAACCATTTTTGTTTAGCGAGGAAAGTGCAAGAGCGTTGCATGCCCACTAAAAAGGTTGTGTTATTTAGGACCCAAACGTTTGAAATATTATGAACAGTTATACGGTACAGTGGTGTGGGATTTCCGATGCGGCATATGTGTTACTACATCTTTTTAGAATGTATATTTTTACAAAACTTATTTTAATATGTAGATAATTTATAATCATGGTTGTTGTATAGATGACTTGTGGCAGTAATGCTGTGCCGTCGAATGACATCTTTATTTCATTTACTGTTGTGCCTGTGGTTTATTGCGAGCTCTTGTCTAGCGGGCGTGTTCCGTGAGCGCATTGTCCACATCTGAAAGGCTTTTCATTCGCGAAGTGTGATGCTATCTGTAATTAAATTGTTTCGATTATGCAAAGAGACTATGTAATCTGCTAACATAGGTGTATTTTTTAATACAGCCTGCTTTCTCACTGAATTTGTTATGTGATGTATAAGCACAAACATTTCCGTTTTATCTTATACATTTTCTTTCACAAAATGTAGACTAAGTTCCTTTATATTTTTGAGTCTAAGGAATGTACTTGTTTGAAACTATGTAAACTGACTGCGGCGGTGTCATCTAACAGGCTTGGATGGAGGCACGTACCTTGCCGCTGCACGGCAGTATAGCTGAGTCTCTCTTCATGTGCGGCATGTACGCATCACTGGTGCTCTCTACAGACCATAATTTTATACGTTTGGCGAAGCCGTAATGGCTAATAATTTTAAATGCACCATCACATGTTTGGCGTGATATCTGTAATGCAACACGTTTTTATTTGGTTGTGGATATATTGAAACAGTTCTTCGAGAATGCTTTCTGCTTTATATACTTATAGTTAGGAATGTTTTGTAAATTAGGCTGCTTTTATGTGCCTATATTTTCTAGCGACCAAAATTAATAACGTGATTACACATGAACTTAGTGAACCAAGGCTGGATTTATGATAAAGCAAACGGTCCTCACAAGGGAACCTCCCCATCGCACCCCCCTCAGATTTAGTTATAAATTGACGCAGTGGATAGGCCATGAAAAACTGAACACAGATCAATCGATAAAACAGGAAGAAGTTGTATGGAACTATGAAAAAATGAACAAAATATACAAACTGAGTAGTCCATGTGTAACATAGGCAACATCAAGGACAATGCGAGTTGAGGACCACCGTGGTCCCGTGGTTAGAGTGGGCAAATGCGGAACGGGAGGTCCTTGGTTCGAGTCCTCCCTCGAGTGAAAATTTTACTTTCTTTATTTTCGCAAAGTTAGTAGACGAAAGGACGTGCCTCTCCAATAGGAACCGAAAAGGTTTGATCGCAAGGTCACAGGTCAACCGATTCCTCCACAGGAAAACACGTCTGATATATTCTATACGACACTGGTGACGGCATGTGCACCACATGACAGGAATATGGTGTCGACCCACCTAACTTGTACACTTGGCGAATGGGTAAAAAGATTCATCTACCTTACCCGATTTTGGTTTTCTTGTGGATGTGATAATCACTCCCAAAAAAGTGATGAAAACATAAGAGTTTCTCACATAAACTGCAACAAATGAATGCAACAGCTTCACAGTCGCACAGTTTTTCCTGTGCTCTGTCAAAACATATGTTTTTTACGTTTTCAAATGTTTCCGTGTGTAGACCGTCAAATCTTGCATATGTCCAAGCAAATCTAAACATGTCCTGGAATTTTGGAGAGCGATGTTGATTATGTGTGAGTGCCTGAACTTTAATAATTGTCTGACAATAAAAAATTAAACTTTTCACTCGAGAGAAGATTTGAACCAAAGGCCTCTCGTTTCGCAGCTGCTCACGCTAACCACGAGACCACGGCGGCCGTAAGCTGGCGCTCTCCTAGATGTTGCCTACCTTGGCACATGGACTACTCAGTTTGTATATTTTGCTTATTTTTTTCATAGTTCCACACAACTTCTTCCTGTTTTCTCGATTGATCTGTGTTCAGTTTTTCAAGGCCTATCCCTGTGCCAACTTATAACTAAATCTGAGGTTGGTGCGATGGGGAGGTTCCCTTGTCAGTAACCTACTACCTCTGTCAAACACAGTGAAGAGTCAGTCTGGCTTAAAATTTCTCCATGGCAGGGCACCCATACCAGATGGAATACAGAGTAAAACAAAACATAGGTTTCATGCGAATATTGCAAGATTTCTGGTGCCAAAGCGCAAAATTGTTAAAAACATTGATATCTTTTACATTGGACTAGACAACAGGAGTGAACCTTATGGCAGTATTGCCTTCCACTTCGCAGAGAAAGGAGCTGACGTCTGCGAGAATATTGCACGTCGCTCTTTGGTATTTCATAATACGTCTGTGTAGCGTTCCTTGAAAATCCTGAACCACAAAACGGCGTCGAACGTTGAGTGGTATTGACGGCAGGAAGAGCTTGTATTACTTTCCAAGGCTGCTCTACCTCATCTGTTCCAATAAAACTCTCTGACGAAAGATTTAGGAACTACCGAGAAAGGAGCCTGGAAGACAGAGACTTTTCACTTCATCACAAAAGGCGCTTTCATATTGAGCGTCGATATTGGCTGGAGGCTACAAATTCAGCTTACGTCCCCATTCCGCAAAAACTTTCTGTCTCCGATTCTGAGATTAACTGTACTCGCTCTTCAGATGAGTGACACGTCATTTGCAATAAAGGGTCACAGTGTGTTTTATTCGTCTAAATATCTCTGTGAAGTAGTATTAAACATGTCAGAGAAAAATAATAATCAGTAATAATTATATGCGTTGTGTCTGTCAGAAATGCCCGAAGGAACAGATACCAAGCATTCACGTAATTTATTCGTTACAATGAACAATAAATACACAACCTTCAGGGCGGACGCACATTTACATTCGATCTACACCAGGAATCTACAATTAGTAAGCACAGACGACATGGTCGGGGACCGCTGATAGATGGCAGTGTGAATCAGCTGGGCAGAGTGCCGAGGAAGTCCTCACAGCTGCTATAAACACTGTGTACGGGTGGTGCAGTTATCGAAACGCAGTAATCATGTCCCGGTTCGCCACATATTATCACTCGTCTGATCCCGCTTAAAGTTCGTGTGCACCTGATATCATTAGTTCCTTCACTTTCGCTTCCTTTCTCCCCCCCCCCCCCCCTGCCAATTTACATACTCAATAATAATACCAAATCATAAATTGGTGTATTTATGCTTCATAATACCTCGTCATGAAGACAGCTAAACAGATAAATAATTTGGAGAAGAGCGAAAGAAGAATAATTCGAAAAATTTTGGGTCCCGAATATGAAAATACTCAGTGAACTCCGTCTGAACAGGCCTCGGAAGGCCGAATGGTACCGACCGACCGTCGTGTTGTCGTCACCCTATAGGCGTCACTCTATGCGGATACGGAGGGTCATGTGGTTAGCACACCGCTCTCCCACCCGTTGACAGCTTTCGTGACCGGAGACGCTACTTCTGTCAAATAGCTCCTCAGTCTGCTTCACAAGGGCTGACAAGGGGTGTATGAACCTGCCCTCACTGATTTAATTGACGGGCTGCGTAGGCTACTACTAGGACGTCAACATATGTGAATACTAAGAAACAACTCTCAACCGTTTTCGAGGAAACAGAGTTTGAACTTTTTACGCATGCGCATTTACTTTGTATGGTCGCTAGTAATCAAGAATTTCGCAGCCAAGCAAGCAACCGCTTAGTTTCAAAAGCGCGAGGTTTGTGGATAGGAATTCGCTTCCGGTATCTTTTCTTTAGCTTTTTTTCCGCATTATTCTAATAATAGGTAGGCGTGATACGCTGCGAAATTATATGATGACCAAGAACCATTTACGAATGTAACGCAAGTTCGTTTCACAGTACACGCACTGAGAAAACCACGCACAAGGGAATATTCAGCGTTCATTACAAGTGATGTATGTCGCAATAATTATTATTTCTCAGGTTTCTATGATCAGTTTCATCCTGATTCACACAGTACGCCATAGGTTACACATTATACCTGCCACACACAATTGACTTTGAGTCGAGTGAAAGAAAAAGGGAAGGAATACATTTTACAATCACCAGTGATGGTTACTAATTTATTACTGAATATGCATAGTACACTGGCAAGAGTGCTCAGATGATGCAGCTCATATTGCCATCGAATTAAATTGATTTTCATATTGAGGTCGATCATTACTAACTTACAGTACTTACTTGTTACTCACAAGTTTATTGTTTTAATGGGCCTCTTATTGTTGATTGAACCTTTCCCACATTTTGTACATCTGTGCTCCAAAAATTTATTCCATAGCTTACGACTGACTGTACACAGGAGTATAATGTAATGAGAGGCACTTGGTTATCGACACTCGTTTATACGTTTGATATAACAATTTCCCTGATAATCCATAAGATTTCTTGTATGAAACCACTGAAACCCTATCTCATCATTTGATGTTATGCCGTGTATCTTTCGGCCGACAGACTGTAACCGCAATGCCCGTTCGGCCTTTTAAACAAATGTATCACGCCCTGCGTATTCTGCCACAGATGCTGTTCGATAATGAAGATATGTCGACGTCAATGCTGAGTGTGAACTCCATAGTCAGGTTAAACTACAGGAATTTTAAAACATCTCAGTTCCATGCATATAAATATTCAATTTACAATAGAAATTGAAAACTTGCGATACCTTCCACTCTTGGATGTTTTGGTTCGTTGCATGGATGATGGGTGCCACCGACCCCAATGGACTTACATTTTCGTTTAAATAACTACTTCCATCCTTCCCCGACAGTGGGTGTTCTCATAATAGTGGTTGATGGAACAAATAAGATTGCTGAAGAGAGCAGTTTGCAGGATGGTCTTCAACACTTCAGAAGAGCTTTAGGTACTCTCCACGGCGTATACGTTAGGCGCTGCGGGTAAAACCGACGGTGGACTCAAATAATGAGGAAGATGACATAGTGAGATTCGAATCTATGGCTATCCTGTTGGGAGTCTGTCGTCAAAAATATGTTGGGCCATCATGAAGACCAAAATGTAAATGAATTTTCGCCCTCCACCGAAGAGAGCAGCCATTGTGCGTTCTATTAAAGATGACTTGAAGCTCTGAAAGGTTTCAATTTTTCAAGAATACTGTTGCGATCGTGATCTTTCGTACATCGGATATATCGGACAGACAACGTGTACGGTCCATGAAAGATGCAAAGAACACCAAAGGTATACCTGGCCCTTGCCACGCAATCTATCAGCTGTGCCGGAGCACTTCAAACACATCACTCTATCAGGTAGTCCAACTTCTAAATTCTGGAGTCTACTTTATCTTTCTGCTGTCTGTGGTGAACAAAACAGTAGAAATTCTTCTGGTAACAGTGACACCGGTTTCAGTCTGAACAGAGCTTTGAATCCGTCGCTTTCTTTAATAAGCTCTTTAGAACCTCGCTACACAGCAGCAACTAATGACACATATACATTCTAGGATGGATCGACCAGCTAACCACTGATTCAGTTTACGCGTATCTCTTGACGGCCTAACGAGATCCTTAGCACTTCTGTATCCGTGACTCTTCAGACTTTTGGCTCACTCTGAGGTCGCGCCGAAGGTATACCGATGTATGTATCGGGTGATAAAACAGAGTTTCAGTGGTTGAACGTCAGAAATATACTGGATTTTTCATTACGTCGAGGAAACTAGAAAATGCACATCAGTTTCCCTCCTCTCTCAGGCTGTGCTTTATACTCATTACATTGCAGTAAAAACTAATTACTAATCTCAGCATGAAGGACTCGCCTTTCTTCTCCACCGTCTCCATCACACCTCTGCTAATTCCAGTAACAAATATCACACCTTTCCACATATGTTATTAACTTGTATTTTAACTTTCAAGAAAATTTGAATGATTATCAGAGAGTAAGAAATTCACCACTGTGCAGACTAACGATAATATTGTGGCATGACTCAAATCCAGAAATGTACCACCTATTCAGTTCGAACGAGCCGCTACTATTGTCTTCCCGTGCATATAGGAACGCTATTTTTTTTTATCATGATGCGATTGGGCGAGAAATTAAAACCACACTGAAAATCCTATGAAGCCTAGCGCTGATGTGTCGCGCAGTGTCATTACTATGCCCGTCGATCCCGTCACGCCGTCCTTTTCAGTTCCGAGCGCACAGTGAGCCCTTAAAGAACCACCAACAGTAGTTTCCTTCTAAGTGTCAAATGCGTGCTGTCATTCGATTTGTTCATGCTGAGGGGCTCTGCCTGATTTTAGGCAGCACACATAACGTAACTGCCATGCATGACAGCAAAGTGCTGCGTTGGTGCACGAATTTTCAATAAATTGCAGAAGTTGAAGTTGAATACAATTTATAAAAACGAATGTCACAGCCCAGTTACGTCCCCAGGTTTTTGAATTAGAGGGGTATGATCTGAGAATGACGTGCACCGATCGCCCGAAAGAAATAAAAAAATACATAACATTTGAAATGGAAGTATTAGTAAAGTTGCTCATTCAACTGAAGTCCCTTCTCTAAATTAAAATAATCAAAGTTTGTTTTGGAAATCAATCTGATGAAAATATATTCCAATCACTTATTGAGACTTAGCTAGCAAACAATGTTGTGTTGAGTACGTCTATGTATTTGTAAAGGAAGACATTCGGAACATTTGGAGTTAAACATTATAGAAATGTTATACATAGCTAACTCAACTTTAAATAGTTAAACTTTATTGATACGTTCAAACAAGAGACTCGTTTCATAGAATAGTTGAAACCGGTTGTCTTGAATTAAAAGAAACAAAGTATTTTGTGCGATCTAGGCTTGATCAACTTTAGTGCTCTCATGATGAGAATATTAAACAAAATTTTCAATGCTAAGTTTGGTAAGACTGGGAGCGACCAGAAACAAGTGAATGTCAGTCCAATGGCATACGCAGTCTCTCGTCTTCAATCGAAACAGCTACTAGCGTCAACACTGCTGAGAGGGTCTTCTCAGAGTGAAGGATTAATAATTCTTGTCTCAGTTCAGTGGGCACAACGCCGTCGTAGGTCACGTACATATCACACTCACTGTTATAAATTACTTACTGTAAAAATGAAACACAGCATTAAACAATGACGACTATATTGTCTGCTCTATTACGCGCAATGTCATTTGATCGCCAGAGTTAGGAGCAAGAAGAATCAACTCCTGCTCCAACGACCTATACCGTCTTAGGATTAGGGAATAGCGAAGAAAATGTGGACGCACTGTACTGTGATTGAGAGTACTAATTCCACTGCATAAAGACGACGACTGTCCCACCTCAATTAATTATACGTATGCAGAAACAACAGTTTCCAATCACATTTCATTCTGCGTAAATGACAAACATGAATAAAAAAAGTAAATATCTTTCCTGACAAAATAGAGTTTAATGTTTGAAATTCCTGTACAATAGTCAGAAATTCTTATAACAAAGTATAATTCCTTACACATGTTTCAAAACACCATGGCAACACAATTTTGGGAACACTGTCTATACGAGCGAAATCAGAGGTCACTTAGTACGGAAAATTAATAGGATTATGTTCAATACTAGATTTCCTATATTCTTTTAATTATAGAATTTATAAAATTCATGGCCCTCCAACACAAACTCCCTTAGACAAACGTTGGTAAACAGTCACTATGACTGACTTACAAAATCAAAACGCTTGATTAAATATAAAGGCCTCTGAGATTTTATGTTATGTATTGGAAAAGAACGAGTGACCAGTTAGGTAAGTGTGATTTGTCGCCACACACTAGCAGAACTCAAAAGTTTGTTGATGGCTTACCTTCGGACGGCTATCGTTGTTCCATGTTCTTATTGTTTTACACGGTTTTCTTAAGATTTTGCTGATTGGTGTCGGCTCATTTATCATGCTTGCTAGTCGTCTCGTCTTAGACTGATTCTATGTAAGAGCGTGTATCGCTGCAGACATGCCTATACTGTTGAGAACTGCGTCACACCGTGATAAGTCCCTCTAAGACCAGTCAGCTGGGCAAAACCCTCAGTGCCACCCACCCTCCCCCTTTCCCACCCCTCTTTGTTGAGAACATTTGAACTCTATCCTTTTCTCTGCATGTGACGGCACCTTGCTGTTTGAAGAATCGCTGTGCACGAAGGCTATGTCGCAAGGCCCCAAGGTTTCGTACCGATACAGAGGAAAGTTGTCGTAGCCTTTGAGCGATATTTCACTCCTCCTGCGTCGCAATGGGAACGGTAAGGATGGGGAAGGGGTGGGGGAGGGGGGGGGGGAGGCTGGGATGGAGGGTGACGGGTTTCAAAAAAGTGACGATTTCATTCTTTTGTGCAGTCTATATGGAATAGCGAGCAAACGTAACAAGTAACGTAGACGCTATTTGGTAGCTGTACGGGATCTGATCGTCAAGAAAAATTTCATCTGAATATGACCAATCGATAGATATGTTTGGACTCTCTTCCACGCAGAATTAAGGCTTTACTAGTTTGTGCTCCGCATAAAATGATCTCTTCCTCGATGGGGCATTAAAATCACATCGTACTTATTTTTTGACAATGCTTGTATCAGCGCGTAGATGAAAACTAAGTAGCGGACCGAACGGTAATAGGTCACTTGTTACTGCAGGTGGTAAATTAGACGTTTTATCAGAAAGCTACCGAAAATATTTGTATCTGAAAGTTATTTAACTTTACTTTTGCAAAGGCCAATGACTAAGACAAAAATTAGAAATAAACTTATCAATTTTCTGTATTTTATTTCATTTTTATCCAGACACTTTCACATCGATATTTGCATAAGGTCGGCTACCTCACATAACTTTTAAGTTTCGCATTCCACATTCAAGGGAGCCGGCTTGAATGCAATAAACTTAAGGCAATCCCGCAGGAGAGCTGCTAGCAAAAATTGGATAAGCGAACATGTATTCCGACACAGGCGGCGCAAATTGAATCACACGGAAAGCGTATTACATCCCTCTAGAGCAGAGAGCGCAGACGTCGTATAGTATGTCCCAAGTGCTGCTTCTGTAAAACCAGCCTTCTGATTAAATGGCGTACTTCGAGAAGCGCTCTGCAACTGTGAAAACGTTTCAAAATTACCTTAGAATCTTATCTATATTTAGATGTTATTTTATATCAAACTGGCTCTTGTTCGACTTACGCTATGCATCTGCACATACTCTTGTCAAGAGTATTGTAGTACTTGCGAGTGTGTGTGTGCGTGAGTGTGTGTGAATGTGTGTGTGTAAAACCTTCTGGAAACAAACTTTGCACTGGATACACCACGAAAGCGGAAAAAGAATTCTAAAATTCTTTCCTATGATCATAACTGTAATTCTTGTCACTGTAGCCAGCAAGTTCGAGTACAGATGACACAGCACAACGTTATAGTAAACGCTTTTCTACATAATTTCTTAGACAAGACTTTAGGCAATGTCAGTTTCGCGGTGATAGCAGAGTAGACACCCTGTGATGTTTACATCGCGATGTGCACGGCACAAGTAAACTATTTCTTCGTGACGATTTCCATGTTAGTGGCATATGCTGATAATGAAGAGAAGCACAATTTTCATAAACTACACATCTCGCCACTGCAGTATTTATTCTACTGCTTGGCTGACCACTGTCCACACTGATGTATTCTGTATGGTGTTTGTGAAGGATCATAGTTACTAATTATTCTTTATAGGTGCAAGGGAAAACAAAAAGAATAACTAAAAGCAAGTGCGAACCTATTAGACAATGAAACAAATTATCCTGGTAACGAGGCGTACACATCGCGAATGGTGCTCAGTAAAGTTTAATGAAATTAATTTCAAGCACGCTTATCAACGTCTTCTCCGCGGACTCCATGTTGAAATGGGTGCTGAGTCTGACCACAAAAATTCACTATTATTCAGATCTGTTATTTGTCGACACCCAATATTCATAAAGCAAAATCTAAATTTCCAGCCATCAAGACCTATCAGTAGGACAAAACACATGCAAGAGTGTTAGTCACAGTGGGTGCAGACTAGCGGCTGGGCTCGACGCCTGCAGTGCGATCAGTGCTCTCTATGTAAGATATACATCTACATCGACTACCCAAGCCCCGGTATGGTTCCTTGAACCACTCAGTCCATTTGCCTTTCTTTTTCACTCGCAAATGAAGCAGGGAGAAACGATTGTCTCTATACCTCCGTACCAGTCCTAGTTTCCATATCTTATCCCCGTGGTCCTGATGCGAAATGTACGTGGGTGGCAGTAGAATCGTTCTACAGTCAGATTCAAATGACAGTTCTCTAAATTTTCTGTCTTCCGTCCAGCGATTCGCGTCTGAATTCACAAAGCATGTTCGTAATACTTCCGGTAAGAAACATAGCAGCCTGCCTCGGAAATACTTCGATATCTTCCTTTAATGCGACCTGGTGAAGACTCCAACAATCGATCAATACTCAAAAATGGGTCGCAGTCATCTGCTTTACGGAGGAACCTCTTTAGCCCAAAGTTATCCTAATAAGCCACGTTAAGCCTAGATATTTAATCGATGTGACCTGCCATTCATCGCATGAACTAGAAACTCTAAGTAATCTTGTATCCTCCAACAGTCACTCAAAGATGACACCTCATCATACAGTCCAACGTCATTGACAAACAGGCACATATTACCCATAACGCTATCCGTCGGATCATATATGGACACAGAGAACAAGTGCGGTCCCGTCACACTTACCTGGTCCACTCTGATGAACACTCGCTACCGAGGACAACGTACTGGGTTCTCTTACAGTATTCCAGCCATTCGTGTATTTCGGAACCTAGTCCGTTCACCCGGACGTTCGTTAACTGTCTGCAGTGGGGCACAGTGTCAAACTCTTGCCGTAAATCCAAGAACATGGAACCGGCCTGTTGCCCTTCATCCTTGGTTCGCAGAGTAACACATGGGAAAAGAGTACGCTCAGACCTGCATGAGCGACGCTCTCTAAATCTGAGCAGATTTGTGGAAGGAAGCTTTTCAGTCTCAAGAATACTTGTTATATTAGAACGCAGAATACCTCCGAGAACGCTGCTGCAAATTGATGTTAAAGATATTGGTCTTTAATTTTAGTGGTACGTTCTTATACACAAGAATCACCTCTGTTTTCTCGCAGTCGCCTAGGATTTTGCGGTGGGTGAGAGATTCGCAATAAATGAATGCAAAATAAGGGACCAGTCCCCCAAAGTAGCCCGTGTAAAATCTAGCTGGGATTCCACCCTGACCTGGTGACTTTTTTGTTTTCAGTTCTTTCAGTTGCTTCTCTACGTCACCGATGCTTATCACTATGTCCTCCATAGGGGAGTCCGTGCGACAGTCAGACCACGGTATGTTTCTACCATCCTTCTGCATTAATGAATTCTTAAACGTGCAATTTAGAACTTCAGCTTCCATTTTTCTGTCTACTATTGCCACACAAGTCTTGTGATTTTACGTAGGACCTCACTTTTCTCGGGTTCTCCCCAAACATCTCTCTCCAAGATGAGACGATGTAAATTCTATGCCTCACGCATCAGTCTTTTTTCAGACCTACGAATTTCTACTAATATTTGCCTTTATATTCAACTGAGAGTGCAACAACATCTGCCTCCTCAGCTATTTACGAGTTTCGTTATTGAACCACTGTGGATCTTCCCTGTTCAAAAATGGGTCGCAGTCGTCTCCTTTACGGAATAAGCTCTGTAGCTCAAAATTATCCTAATAAACCACATAATTCCCTTGAGCGGGATTTGAAATCTAAACCGTAAATCACACTCTGGGAGAAATATGAACTGAGTAAATGGAGTAAGGAGGAGAAAGATCCACCGTGATTTAATAGCGAAATTCGGAAAATTCTGAGGAAAATAAAAGACTGTCCCAGTCCCCCTTCAAAAAGAAGGCGCGAAGAATGGTGGGCAAAACACGGAAGAAATTCGTGCGTCCGGACGAAAAATCGATGCGCAAAGCATACTATAACTTCCACCGTCATACGTTAGCAAAAGATCTTTTTGCTCATGATTCCTCTACGTCCGTCATATTGGAACTTTATGATATGAGATGGTAACGGCTGCTTATCTGATCTTTCCAGCAAAAACGCTCTCCTATCCTTCTTAATGGATTTATTAACGTTAAACCATCGGTGCTATGATGACGTCATTTATGTCCCCCAGTCGATGTCGTACACTAATAACGAATGGAAGTGGCCAGGTAGCCAAAGAACATTTGAACTTTATTAAGACAAGACATCAAACTAGTTCGGTACGAAGCAGCGTCAGAGTAACCCAATGAAAAGATCGACCAGATCTGTTATGAGAATGACACAATATACAGTTGTACAAGGCGCGAGCCGTATTGTTTACGCTATCCAGCACTACTGAGTTATGTATACGAGGTGCGGCTAGAAAAAAACCGGACTGATGCTGGAAAAAACATTTATTTACAATTTCATGTCATCTCCTTCAGTGTACTCTCCTCCTCGGTCTCTACACCGCTCCATACGAATTTTCCACTGTTCATAGCAATGCTGCAGATCATTTTCGGTAAGTCCATACATTACTTCCGTCGCTTTTTCTTTTACTGCTTCAACAGTCTCAAATCTAGTTCCTTTCAAAGCTGACTTGACTTTAGGGAAAAGAAAAAAGTCACAGGGGGCCAAATCATGTGAGTATGGTGGATGATCTAAGATGGGAATGTTGTGTTTTGCCAAAACCCTCTTCACTGACAACGCACTGTGAGCTGGGGCATTGTCTTGGTGAAGGATCCATAACTTTTTTCTCCACAAATCGTTCCGTTTTCTCCGTACTCGCTCACGTAGGGTAGCCAGGACGCTAATGTAGTAATGCTGATTCACTGTTTGTCCCTCTGGTACCCAATCAATGTGCACAATCCCTTTGATGTCAAAAAAAAACAATCATCATTGCCTTGAATTTCGATTTTGACATTCGTGCTTTTTTTTGTCGTGGAGAACCAGGAGTTTTCTAATGCATCGATTGGCGTTTAGTTTCGGGATCTTAAGTAAAAAACCACGATTCATCGCAAGTAATAACATTTTGTAAGAAGTTGGGACCACTTTCAATGTTTTCCAGGATGTCAGAACAAATCATTCTTCGGCGCTCCTTCTGTTCAATTGTGAGACACTTTGGAGCCATTTTTGAACACACTTTGTTCATGTTGACACTTTCATGAAGAATCTGCCGAACACTTTCCTTGTCAACTCCTGTTCAAATGGTTCAAATGGCTCTGAGCACTATGGGACTCAACTGCTGAGGTCATTAGTCCCCTAGAACTTAGAACTAGTTAAACCTAACTAACCTAAGGACATCACAAACATCCATGCCCGAGGCAGGATTCGAACCTGCGACCGTAGCGGTCTTGCGGTTCCAGACTGCAGCGCCTTTAACCGCACGGCCACTTCGGCCGGCCAACTCCTGTTAACTCAGACACTGCTCTGATAGTTAAACGGCGATCTTGTCGAACAAGTTTACCGATTTTTTCAATGTTTGCATCAGTTTTTGCTGACAATGGTGTGCCAGTGCGAGTGTCATCACTGGTGTCTTCGCGGCCATCTTTAAATCGTTTAAACCACTCAAACACTTGTGTTCGCGATAAACAATCATCGCCGTATACTTGTTGTAACATTACAAACGTTTCACTTGCAGATTTTCCTAGTTTGAAACAAAATTTGATGTTAACACGCTGTTCTTTCTGTACACTCAACATTTTCCGACGCACAGACAAAACGTCAACTACTTAAAACAGACGCCACGGGCAGACTGAGTGCAGGAGGCAGATGAAACTCGAGCAGTAGGCGGAGCGAGAGTCACGTGACAGGCCACGCGACTTTCAGCCTTATTGCATTCGTTTTATTGTTTCACCAGTACTAGTCCGGTTTTTTTCTAGCCTCACCTCGTACTGTTTCGTCCTGACAGGTATTACTTGACATAGCCCATAGCTGATGCACTCACAACTATTCAGCGGTCTGGCGATGGTACGCGAGACAGTAGGCTCCGAGTTGTGGTCCACGAACGTGGCCAGTCTAAGGCACTGAATGTACCGCGAAACCAGTTGGAAACTCTGATTGAGGAGCAGCGTAGCGATCGGCATTTAGCCTCGAGAATTGTGAAGTGTGAACTCCCGGTATGGACTCGCTAGAGCTGCAGGGCAGCGTAGTATGACGTCGGGTGGCAAAAAACCATGGAAATGCGGCGGTGGCACGTGACCCGTGGAAGCGAGATAGTACTCACGATAGCAGCGTAGCATACGGCGAACGCAGCGGCACCTAGCGACTGCTGGGGTGTGATGTGCCGCGGTGGTGTTCCTGGGGTCCTGGAAGCGCGACAACTCGCGACACAACACTGTAGGGTTGGTGGCTGGACACTAGGCGACAACAGAGGTTACAGCAACATCATTATCTCGATCACTAACCGCTGTTTTTATACTGACATTGTCGATAAGGTCAGACCTGTTTGTAACTACAAAGTCTAAAATGTTTACTTTGCCTGTGTATAGCTCGATCATCTATTCACAACATACATAGCAGTGAATACAATCACTAAATGGTCTCATTTAGCTTACTAATTACCCTACCTTTATTCTGATCGTAGAGCTTAAAGAAAATCGTGGTTTGACTGCTAGAAACTTAGGTGGTATTTGTGTGAATTCCTAAAGGACCAAACTGCTTAGGTCATGGGTCAATTTAGGCTGTATTGAGCTGGTTGGATAGGGGTTAGGTGCTGTGTCAATAAAACTATGTATACCTAAGGAGTAGTTTACTATCAAAAAACAGTCGAAAATTTTCAATCAATTTTTTAACTGTGTGGGTGGGTGGGTGGGTGGGTGGGTGGGTGGGTGGGTGGGTGGGTGGGTGGGTGGGTGCTCGAGCAGGAGGTTGGGAACAATCATAAAAAACTTTTGGAAAGAAATGTTCGCCATTTGACTGTAAATTACAATATATTTATTTCATACAATCATGATTTGGGCTTTATAACCACCCTCAAGTGCAAGCTGAAATGTCACAATATATCTGACCTGTCTAGATGACATGTTATCGTCTGTTGTTGTTGTGGTCATCAGTCATGAGACTCGTCTAAGAAAGCGTATTTCTGGCCTCATACACCAGTTGTTGTATTACAGGATATGTGCAGATAAAATTATAAAACTTTAGTAAAATACACAATTTAACACAGGGAGCACTGATGACTAGAAACTAAGCAGTTGAACCCAAGGCCCGCCACATCAATAAATACAATCCTTAAAATTCATGGGTGCAAGATGAGAACGAAAGAAAAAAATGCCGCACTCTTGCGGACTCAAAATAAAATCTTCTTCGTCTTCTCGTGAAAATAATATAAAGCACTATATCAAACTATACACAATTCCAACGAGAATTATTAATTCCCATGCAGTGTTACCCGTTAACAGACAATTATAGGCCAAAAACTAGACACACAAATAACTACACTTAGCTGCACGTCAACATAAGGGTCAGCCATCTTCCTCCGTAGTGTCTGTGTGTTGAGCTGTGTAAGGTGTGTGACGTGTGACGTCCCTTGTAGGTGAATATGGCACATCACAGTAGTGGTGGCACACACTTTGTGTATCGACATACACAAAGCCAGCTATCACGATTCGTGAATTCTGAATATACAAAGAATAACAGAAATGTCAAAGTGTTGTTTACCCTACACGTATGACATCATAGCGTATTGCTATCTGATACGCCTAGAAACTCAAATGATATCCCTCTCTTTGCAGTCTCTTTAACGCAGCGGTAACTGACAAGGGCCGCTCTCAGCATTTGGTGTAGACTTGACGCCTCCATGACGTCCCTTTGATCACTTGTGTCTACCTGTTGGTGTGGCATGTACTCCTGACTTATAGATAGCACTCTGCCGCTGTAGGTATTTACATTAGCACGCTTATCTGTTTGCAAATTAGAAATCGTCGATAACATAGATCGTACATACCGGTGCCACGTGGGATGTCTCAAATGTCTGAAGGTCATGCATGATCAATTGAATCAGAAACTATTGATGTACTTGGAACGGAACGCGGCTGACGCAAGAAATTCAATGTGCCACGTGACGGGGAAATCGTCAGAACATTTTCTCGGCGAGATAATGACTTTAAATACCAGCCCCTCTGCCCTCTCCCCACCCTCCGTTCCGTGCCTGCAAATAAGAGCTCTCAAAGCAGATTGGTGTGTATAAGGTACGACGTATATTGTGAGTTAGTGTAGGTACTGGACGAGCAATTTATATACTGAGGTGACAAAAGTTGTGGAATATCTACAAATAACGTGCCGGATCTCCTTTTTCATGGCGTACTACAGCAGCTCGAAGTGGCATGGATTCAATAAGTCGTCGGAAGTCCCATACAAAAATATTGAGCCATGCTACCTGTTGCTGGTGCAGGATTTGGTGCACAGACCGCACGATCATGGAGCCATCACCATCTTGCACAGTGTCTTTCTGACAAACTGGTCTCAACGGATCCTGGAGCCTGCGCCTCAGTCTTACCTGCTCAGATCTGACCAGGCCACGGTTTTGCAGTCGTCTAAGGTGTAATCGGTGGGGTCACGAGACCAGGAGAGGTATTGCAGCTGATATCGTGCTATTAGCGAAGACACTTGCGTAGGTCGTCTTCTGCCACAGCCCAATTAACACCAAATTTCGCCGCACTGTCCAAACGGATATGTTTGTCGTACGTCCGACATTGATTTCTGCGATTCTTTCACACAATCTCTCTTTTCTGTTAGCACTGACAACATTACACAAACGCCGCTGCTCTGGGTAATTAAGTGAAGGTCGTCGGCCTCAGCGTTGACCATGGTGAGAGGTAACGCCTGAAATTTGGTACTCTCATCACGCACTTATCACTACGGACCACGGAATATTGACTTCGCTAACGATTTCGGGAATGGAATGTCCCATGCGTCTAGCCCTAACTAGCATTCCGCTTTCAGAGTCTGTTAATTCTTGTCGTGGGACCATAATCATGTCGGGAAGCTGCTCACTTCAATCGCCTGAGCTCAAATGACAGCTCCGCCAATGAACTGCCCATTTATACCTTGTGTACGCGATGCTAACGCCATCTTCATATGTGTATATCACTATTCCATGACTTTTGTCACCTCATGGTGTATAGAACAGCGTCCAGTATTGATCTTTTGCAATTGTCTTGAGGGGTAAGGCTGGTAATAGAAAACGAGGTGGTTAGAGAGAGTAAGTTCTTTATATTTATTTATTTTTTCATTTTTCAGTCACAACACGTAACAACAGGGTGGGATGTTGTAGAACCTTGTCCTTTTCAGCAGAATATACCAACAGTGTGACAGTGGGGCACAAGGACTGCCCTGCGACATTTGGGACAGAATTTACGAATCTGGTCTTTGCCAGTGACCAATGAAAACTCCCCGAAAACCTTCGTCGGCCCTGGGAATTAGAACTATTGTTATTTCTAGGACATTACTGTCATCAGTCTCAAACAAAAAAAAAGTATCTACAGGGTGTTTAATTATTATAGATGCGATCGAAACGGACGGGTAGAGGAGAGTGAATGAAGCAAATAACCCTAAGAAACACAGGTTCGGAAACACATGGTTTCCCTAATGCAAAGTTCTACGACTGAGTCCATGAAAACAATATAACAGAGATCCCTGAAGACGCGAATTTAAGATGTGCACATGAGGACAAAGACATTACAACAACTGACAAACTGCAGTGCGTTATCAGAGGTCATCGACGATGAAATAGACCAAAGGTTTTTAGTATTGTCTAAAATAAACAGACAAAGAAAATCCTGTTGCTTTCAAGTCGAGTGACCCGGGAGGCCAATGTTTTGGGAAAGCTATTTAACAGTGGTCTTTCGAAATTAACGTGGCTTTCGAACTCACTCACAATCTTACGACGTTGGCAAGACTGCACTTGTGCGTAAGTCGTATCGGGGAAATCTTTGCTTCCTGGACGAATTTTGATTTCAATTAACTGCTTGTTCGATGTCCTCTCTCACCTATTTTGTATGAACACGCATCCGGTATTATAGCTGCTTAGGCTGCAGCTTAGAGATGGCTATGATACAGCTTCATATTTTAAATAACTATCGCTGATAAAATCAACGTTTTGGTAACGATCACAATAGCTGAAACCGTGGATGGAGCGCTGAATTCATCAGAGACAGTTATTTACGATATGAAGCGGTACCATACCCAGAAAAGTATTATGTTAGTAAATTCAGAAGCTCACTGATTGCGAGAAATCAATTATTACACATATTGTGCCCACTAGAAACAACCAGGCGACCCTAATCAGACGAGGTATCGTAGTGTTTAATATTCGCATTCCGGAGAACCGGGATCAGTTTCCCGTCCGAACACGCAGCTTTTGACTTTCCGTTGTTTCCCTATATCGTGAATCTCAGATTAGTTACTTCGTAGAAGACACACCCGAATTTATTTCCGAAAATGAGCTTGTGACCCAATTGTAATAATTAAACCCTTATCAACTTCTCGTTTTCAAGCCAACTGTAGGAACGTGATGCCAAAATATATTATCAGACTACTTGGTACAGGGTCAAGTGTTTTTGTAGGTAGTACAGCGCACGTATTTACTTAACAGTTTGCTGATATGTTTTTTAACGAAAGTTATTACACTTTATCGCAAGGATTTTCAATCTTTTATTCTGAGATTGCATTCGCTCTTTGGACATGAGGTATGTAATTTAAACTGAAGCCTCACAATTTGGAGTTAGGTATTTGTTTAATCACTGAGAGATCACTTTACGCAGGTACCAGACATGGCAGGTTAATATCACGGCAATCAGTCACAATGAAAGGTTGCCGTATTCACACATGTTTCCAAGGCCAATCACTGGAAAATAAGAAATACAATTTTCAGTATCTCAGTCACTTTATTTTCACTTTTTGTCAAATATTTTCTACTATATTATTTGTATAAGTGCAGTTACTCTACAGAACACTAAATTTGGGATTGCGCCCTCAAGGGAAGCGGATTGGATGCAATAAACTTAAGGATATCTCTTAGGTGTGCTCGTTGCAATAACCGAAATGGCGAGCACATTTGTCGTTATAGAAGAGACAAATTGAATGAGGAGGATGTTGACGATGTTTGGTTTGTGGGGAGCTCAACTGCGCGGTCTTCACCGCCCGCACACATTCCCAATCTGAGCACAGTACAATCTCGCCAGTTTTCATGAATGATGATGGAATGATGAGAGCAACACAAACACCCAGTCTCCGGGCAGATAATATCCCCAACCCGGCCGGGAATCGAACCCGGGACGCGGAGATCCAGAGGTAGCAACGCTAGGCACTAGACCACGGACTGCAGATGACTGAGGAGGAAAGCGCATTACACCACGCCAGAAGAAACAGTGCAGATGCGGAACACCCTTCTGAAGACAGGGTACTCTGAGAAATTTTTTGTAGCTTTTTATTTTTAAGTAAGATGTATTTACGAGGTGTTTTATGAGCAATAGTAAATATTTTTAGGGGGTAGTGGTGTAGATTAATCCGAAAAAAAGAACATCCCATATATCATGTGTCCAAGGGCCGAAAGAGGTAGCTTAGTAAATATTCTGAAGGAAACAGAAATTTTCACCTATGTAGTGAAACATCCTGACATTATTTTAAACGAACAAACCACTCTAGAAAACAATAACAATTGCCACATATTTTACTAGTATTCTTGAACAGTTAAGAAAGTTCTTTATTCTGTTAACAGAGGAAATATAACTTACTAGTTACTTCATATACAGTATATAACAGCATGACTGCTACGGTCGCAGGTTCGAATCCTGCCTCGGGCATGGATGTTTTTGATGTCCTTAGGATATTTAGGTTTAAGTAGTTCTAAGTTCTAGGGGACTGATGATCACAGATGTTAAGTCCCATAGTGCTCAGAGCCGTTTGAACCATTTAGTATATAACAAATAGTGATCATTGCACGTACAGCAGTTGCCGCTGACAACTACAAATTCTTGTAAAAATATCTTAGGCCTACTGTTTGTACATGAAAAGTTTGGTATTCGCGGTTTTTTAGCTGAAACGTAGAACCAGAATGTCAGTGACAGTGGAAGAGAGGACACAGTGCCAGTGGGTGGGAAAGGGGGGGGGGGAGGCTGAGATGGTGGGAGAGAAGAAGAGACAGTGAGTGAGACAGAGAGATGGATAAAGCCAATGGCAGTGGGAGCGAAAAAGAGAGGAGATACCTACGGTCAGTGAGAGATAGTGGCCGTAAAAGAGAAACAGATAGATTGAGGTAGAAGCAACGGGAGGAAAAGAGAGAGTAGGTAGTAGAAGTGGGAGGTGTGGTATTTCCCTGACCGGCGAACTTTAATTAATAGGTATAAGGGAGGGTACAGTTTGGACCGAAATTTTAAACACGTGGCCTTCTTTGTGCTTCGAAAGGAACATTTTTCCGATGCTTCCCTTCTTTACCCTGTTACAGGAGAGAGTGCTGATTCTGTAAAACGAATTCTATAGGTCAGTAAAGTTTATTTATATACTTGGACCTAGTTATATACTTTGACACCTGTAAAAAACAAATAAGTACGCATAACATAAGGATAACACAAAATATTTCGCTTTACATTTCTTCCTCCCTTCTCTGCTCATCGTTCGCAGTTCATTGAAAATGCGCGGATTACGATACGTGTCTTAAAAGAGCAGAAACATTATAACAACTATTTCACTGATTTTGCATTCCTTGCAGATTTACATAATTTTTGACTGTCATTTTAAGTTTTTTCTGACGTTTTAGGAGCCTTTTTAGATCACTTTTTGCCATGAAGTACTACTTTGGTCATATTTATAGAGGGCTATAACACAGAGACAGAGCTTCGTAGAGTTTTACTGGTGAAAAAATGCTGACCAAAAAATTGTTTGGTGACCTCACCCTAGGACCCATGCCACACGTTTAATACGTCTGCGAAAACTACAAGTCTCATGTCGAATATCCTGTCTTCACAGCACACACGACAAAACCAGCCAACCTCTTGCAACACTTTCTGAGAGGCAGAGCTGCTGCTTGCTTCAGCGGAGTCTTTATTTTTGCATTTTTTTCTTCTGAATTTCTTTATTGACAGTAAAATTTTTTTGCGAAGTGTATCTTCCTTGCTTTCGTTGGTACTATTTTTCGTTTGATTCTGCGTGAACAGTGCCTTACATACAACTTGCACCTTGTAATTTAATGCCTTCTTCTGTAGTGTTTGGTTTTTTTTCTTCAGCTCTGGGATTTGCAGAATTGCCTTGAAAGAACAATCGAGATCTTCAGCTGCGACACTATCTTCAAGACTGAAGCCACTTGAACTATACATTACTGAATATGCCTCGCTTTCTGATGAACTGAAATCAATGGGCTGGCGTCTCTTTTTTCGGGAAGCCTTTGTAACTAATTGAGTCCCTGACAGTTTCCTTGTTTCAGGGGCAATTGTCATGTCCTCATCTGGGCCAGGTCGCTCTGGTAGATGAGTGGGAGAAAATGCAGTGTGTGGAACAGCTTCTGGGTCAAAAGGATAAATCCTTGTAGCACGGAACCCAGACATGACATTTACTGGGGATGCTGCTTTTGACAACACATTCCTGAAGATTTTTCCAAACACATGTCTATTAATTGCTCTGTTTTCTTCCCTTTGGTTGTCTATTAATTGCTCTGTTTTCTTCCCTTTGGTGTGTAGAACAGTACAGCTGAACTTCGTCATCCCAGTAAGTCTCAAACGGCTTGAAAACTGATTCCTCTATGGGGTTCAGCTCATGTGTTGTGCTGCTGGGCAAGCAGTAAAGTCTGATATTGTGCTCTTCAGCAACGTCGCAAATTTCAGGGTGTAAATGTGACGATGGTCCATCAGATATCAAAGTAACATCTTTTGCAGGCTTGTATTTGCCAAAATGATGTATCCATTTGATGAATGTCGCAGTATTCATTAAGCCCTTATCTGTCATTTCTACTGCTGTCCCAGATGGCAGTCTTCCCATTCTGGCTTGCTTCACTTTCCCTTGAAAAGTATCGTAGGAGTAATAGTCTGTCCAATTGCATTTGGTAACATTTTCCCCATGTTCTGGGGCAACAAAGTGCAAACGTGTCTCACCTTTCTTTGCTAAAACTTCAGGAGACTTGTGGAGTGAGAGGCGACATCCCTTTTCGTCCATATTGTAGATTACGTGGGGTTTGTCAAATATCTCCAATTCGAATAAGAGCGTTTCCAGTTTCTGAAAATGATCATTTACAATAATCTTGTTCAGCTTTGCAGCTCTTCCTGGATTCGGGTGTTGTGCCTTCCTTCTTGCAATGTCTGGGTGTCTTTGTAGGAACAGCTTTAGCCACTTGCGTAAAGCCAATCTCTTCATCTCATTAAATGGATTCTGCACATTATTGCTTTCACAATATACATACACACATTTTCTGAGCACTTTTGCTGTAATTAGAGACCCAAATTCAGCAAGTTGAAAAATTCTTTGGCAAAGTTCTCTTTCCTGAGCTTCATCCAAACAAGTTTTTTGTCCTAACTTTTGGTTTGTAGTCCAGAACTAATGTGGTTGCGTAACGTACGTCGAGGAATCCTGTATGATTTCGAAGCTCTGACAGGCGTCCCTTCAGAACAGCTTCCATAGCTCGTTTTAAGTTAGCTGCATCCCACATTGTTCTTCCTTTCTGTGGCTCCATCTAAAAACAAACATTTCCAGTAAGCCAAACGTTCCTGAATTAGGGCTGTAAAACAGTGATTATATATATTTTTTGAAGTACCGTACTTCAATTATAGCTACAAAAAATTAGTGATCTAAATGCAGAACGCCCTGTCATAATGATTACCAAGAAGGAATTTCAAATGTTTTCTTTTGACATTTCTTGCAATGACAACTAACAGCTCAGTAAAACTGTATAAAATAATTTAGATTTAATTTGGAGATAGTAAATATGTGTTACATGAGGTTTCCCAGGATACACTAAAATTAAATATGCATTGTCGTTATGCATAGCTCTACACAAAAGGGTGCCTAACAAGGCCCGGCCAAGCCTTGTTTGGAGTGCCAATGATGGGCCTTATTGGGAATAACCTGTTTAAAACGCGCTGCGTTTATTGTTTAAAAGGAAACTTATTATTAGAAAGATGATGCCACTATCTTCATACAGCATAATTTTCGGTCCATAAATACATGTTTACTAGTAAAAATGCTTCATAAGAAAAACGATTGCATTAGATGAAACGTACCATGAAAATAATAAGCTCCCCTCCTTCGTTGCACGCCATAGCACAACTGAAAGTAAAATGGCCGGCACGAGAGCGGGTGCGAAATTGTTGTTGCCTTGGCTACTAGATGTCACAGGCTATTGCTGCCGAAGTCATTGAGGGCTGTTTTCAAACTTTCTATGCCAGAAAATGAGAGTGGTCCTTATTAGGAACCGGGCCCTCTTTGGTGTATGTACTTTACTATAAATAATATAAGAAATATTTGTCTTTTGTAATACACGTATTTGTGATGATGAGCGAACAACCGAAATCGGCCCAACAAAGTAAAATACGAACAAAAAGCAGCCTAAGTCAAAAACAAAATCATTACTATGACATATCGGCAAATTTTCCAAGCTCAAGAGCGCCAAATTTACAACAATACTGACTGTATGCTCCCATACCACCTTTGATCTATCTTGTCTTCGCTGTCCTCAGGCGAGATGTCTGTCTGTGATACCAGAATCATTCTGCAGTCTATCGTAATTGGTGGTACCCTGTACTTTCTCAATGGTGTTTCGAGAAAATAATATCTTCTTGTTTCCACGGGTACCCTTTTGGGTTCATTTCCGTAATAGTCTGATTTTGATCCAACGTACTGGTAACTAATTTAACGCCTCGCCCCTGAAAAGCTTTGTTAGTTTTATTATCCGACCTGGTGGAAAGCCCATACACTTGAGCCATACTGAAGAATGGGTCGCAAAAGTGTTCTGTAGGTGATCTTTTGTGCAGATGACTTAAACTTTCCTCGAATACTGCCAGTGGTTCTAGTTCTATCAGTCCCTACAAACTGATCCTAAGTGCTCGTTCATTTACGTGTCGCTTTGCAGCATTCACCTAGACATTTAATACAATGTGTCAAGTGGCACACCAACAGTACTGTATTCGAACATTAAAGAACTGATTTTCCTACTCATCTGTATTAACTTATGTTTTCCATATTTAGAATACTCTGCCATTCATCACACAAACATATTATGTTCCAGTCATCCTGTACGTTCCTCTTTTTGTGTCATCAGGGTTGAGGAATTATTTGTTTGATATATTCCAATCCCTGGCTTTCACTACAGTTTCTGCACTCTACGACTCCCTCTAGCACTGTGGAAGTTATTCCCTGATGTCTTAAAATACGCCCTACCGTCCTGTCTCTTCTTCTTGTTAAAGTTTCCAAATGTTCCTTTCTTGGTCGATTCTGTGGAGAACATCCTCATGCCTTACCTTATCAGTCCGCCTATTTTCAACATTCCGCTGCAGCAACACATCTCAGGCCGTTCGATTCTCTTCTGTTCCGGGTTTCCTGTAGTCCATGACTCTATGCCATACAATGCTATACTCCAAGCATACATTCTCAGAAATCTGTTTCCAAAATTAAGGGCTGTATTTGATACTAGTAGACTTTTTCCCAGGAATGCCCTCTTTGCCTGTGCTAGGCTGCTTTTTCGTCCTCCTTACTTCATTCGTAATTTGTTATTTTTCTCTCAGCGTAGTTGAGCTCCTTAACATTGTCTACTTCATGAACATCAAATTTCTGGCTGTTCTCGTTTATGTTTCTTCTCGTTACATTCATCTTTCCTCTGTTTACTCAAAATCCTGCTCTGTATTTATTTGACTATTCCACTCAACAGATCTTGTACATCTTCTTCACGCTCACTGAGGATAGCCATCTCATCAGTGAACCTTAATATCGATATCTTTCACCCCGAATTTCAATCGTATTCTTGAACATTTCTTTCTGTTTTTATCTTTGCTTCTTCGACGCATAAACTGAACAGCCGGGGTGAAAGATTGCATCCATGTGTTACCGCTCTTTAATCCGAACACTTCATCTTTGGTCATCCATTCTCATTGTTCTCCTGCTAGTTCTTATACATTTTTCCTCAGAATTCCTAATACATTGCATCATTTTACATTGTCGAACTTTGTCTTCAGGTCGACAAACCCTATGAAAGTGTCCCGATTTTTCACTACACCATCATCAGCAAACAATCACAGACTACTGCTCACCCAGTCAGTGATATCACTCTGATCTTGGAGAAGAGTAACAGTCCTATCACATTTCCGTGGGGCAACCCTAAATAAATTGAGATGACTGCAATATCTGGCACACAAAGAACATACACAGGGGTTGGACAATACAGTGCAAAAACAGCACAAAAAGCATGGTTGTTTGTAAATGCAGATGCTAGCCAAGCTGCAGGTGGCGCCGTTGTCGTTGACCACTAAAGGCACCTAAGTGAAATACTCTCAATAGGTTGCACGTCTAAGACGTGATCAAAGTAATATTTTGTGTTTAAGAAGCGTGAAATCGTCACTACGAAGCTGACAGTGATCGAAGGTTGTGAAATTTTGTAAACACCATAACAGTCTCTGATCACAAATATCTGCTAGTTCCGTTATCGGTTTCAATCATTACGATCATCTTCAGATTAATCTCTCTTCCTGAATTTAACAGAGTAAGCAAATGTAGTTGTGAATGCATTATGTCGGTGCTTAGTAAATTCGAACGTCGATAAACTGTTTGTGCTCGTATGGAGGGTTCTTGTGTGCACAAGGCAGTGAAATATTTGGCATTTCAAAAGGAAAAGTAACGAATACGCTAGAACATAATTCGCTGTAGTAATGTGCTGCGGTTTTAGCGTTTCCATATTTGTGTGCAGTCCCTGTATATGCACTGAAGAGTGAATGTACCCACTCCACGCGCTACATATCCAAGGCCATCTAAAAAAAGAAAATCACCATCACACTGGCCAAAAAATAGACATGGCAGCCTTATAGCACCACAACAAAATAAAACGAATGCTCACACTACAGGAAGAATATTTCATACAGAAGGCCATAAATTAAAGTGAAAACACGCAAAATGACAAAGAAAATAGCAGAAGAACTATATCATGATTAATTCATAACTAACAACAAAAAACAAATACAGAGAAACACCGACACACACACACACACACACACACACACACACGCACGCACGCGCACGTAAACACTCACACGCATGAACACAGTGCCTCACCACCCGCCCGTTTTCTCTACATGCCCACCCGCTACCCCACTCTACTACCACCCCCTCCAGCTCCCATGGACCCTCAGCCAGCCCTACAGCATCTAAACAAGCCCATGTGCAGTACGCTGCAGTGTAGGTATGTGGACTGCACTGTTTAAACGTGAATATCTGTTTCAAACCTGTACTGTGCATTACTTTCGCGTCAGAAGAAGACATGAGTATACGACAAGGACACAAAAATGGATGCAAGTGTACAAAACACAACAGTATATGTGTAAATAGTTAAATAATTTAAATAAGCTGCCAACAATCACTACAGACTTCCTATTAAAATATGTGTAATTAAATAATTTTCTTTACATTATGACCATTGATGATGCCCAGCGTGATTAAATGAAACATGTTTCATAAAAACGAAGAAAACACTCTACAGACGAATTTTCTTCTTATCGGTATGATGAAGCATAATCCAGGTAGCGTCTACAGAAAAATTGCTGCAGGGATTAACAGTGGCAGTTCTTAAGATGTTCTTCTCTAACTGCGTATATGCTTTCTTTCCACCAAGAAGCATGTTTTGGGATTAGATGGTGAACACAGTGTCGACAAGTAAACTGGGGCTAACATACATCCAAGACACGATCCTATAATACAGCAGAGCAAAACACAAATCTGTACTAGCTTTTTACTGAAGTAATGTGCTACATGAGATATGGCAGCATAAAATCTTTGGACCAAAGCCAGACTGACGAGTGGGAGAGAAGCCATATGACGCCAGAATTATAATTAAAGTATAAACTCTTTTCGCATATAGATAGAAAATTATTTTACATCGCCATCCAATTAGTTCTAAAATCATTTCGTCTTACATCACACACCCATGGTATGGAATTAAGATAGTGCACAATAAAATCCAGGAGAAAAGCACTTAATGGTAAACCAGCAGCCTCGTAGTGGCTCATTTACCGAAGTTACACTCCTATGCGACCCATTAAGCGCAAAACGCGAGCCTAACATCAGCATCGATAAAATGGTCTCCTAAAACTTTTATTAGCTGCTCTTACCGCTCCTCATTAGAGTTTATTGTCTTCCAAGTGAAAGAAGTATTATTCTGTATGTTTGCACTAATAGATTACTTGCCAGAATGTTATGTTTCGAGATTCTGTGTCGATTCTTTCAATTTGTGATACCTTCTACAGCAATTTAATCATCGTATCGTGCCTACTGTCATAAAAGTACTCTATAATATTATGTGTGCCTTTATCTACAGGCACAGTTTTCCATATCAATGTGGGAAAAGTAGATATTTCTGGCGTAAGTTCCAGGATTCTGAGGAAGAGGGAGAATGAATACGTTGCAATGCAGCTGGAGCTAAAATGAGAAGCCTATGCATCAAATATATTGATGGAAAATTTCTTGTAGGGAGATAATTTTATGAAACATTACATAACTGCTCTACCACCATTGCGGACTCTGAGTGAAGCAGAAATGTCGACAGATCAAATAGAAAACGGGTTCAACAGGTACATAACTGAAGTAGTTATAAGTTATGAAAATTGATACAGGATAAAAGAGAAAGAAGAAGCGTGGGGAGGAGGAAGGAGAAGAAGAAGAAAGAGATGAAGGAGAAAAAGGAGAAGAAGAGAAAGAGGCGGAATAAGTCGGAGGAGGAGGTGCGCGAGTAGGAGATGGGAAGAACTTCGAGGCAAGAAACAAAAGTTATTTTGTGAATGTGTAGCTGTAAGACAACGATCAGTTTCTTTTGAAGAAAGATGAAGGCAGTAGAGAGCAGTTATAACGGTTCTCTTGATAATGGAAGGAAGGCTTAAGATAAATCACTGTTTTGAGAGATTAGTCAACCTAGTGTGTTCGACAGTGTTAAGTGGTGCAAGGCGATTAAATTCCTTGAAAAATAGTTTGGAAAGACATGTACCACAGTAGTGTGGTGCAGAAATGGAATTAAAATCCTGGGTAATATAGCTATGGTCTCTGAAAGTGAGGTATAGAAACAGGATATTGTCAGTGTGTTGAACAGTCTACTGAGCACAAAGTACGGACAGGAAATAAAACAAACAAAAAAATATAGTCATAATCTGCGGCAGAAATGAGATAACAAACAAACGTAACATGAAAATTGCGATCACATGGTAGACAAAGTCAAAGTATTCTGCTGCAATAACATCAAAATAACGTATGGCTGACGACGCAAGGGGGATGAAAGAAGTCCACTAATATTTCAGACAGGCGTTAATTTCAGAAATAATTCTATGAAAATGTACGTCAGAAGCGCAACATTGTAAGGAAATGAGCCATGGACTTTGTGAAACCTAGAGAGGAAGCGAATAGAAGCGTTTGTGTTATGGCCCTACTACAGTTTAGGTGGAATGATGAGAAATTAGTAGATCTTCCTTAGACTGGACAAGGAAAAAATTAGAGAAACACTAACTATAGGAAGAGGCTGGGTGATAGAACACATTTTAAGAGATTAGGGAACGACAAATAGTCATATAGCGTTGTTGGTTGGGAGAATCCGATTGCTAGCAAAGAGCTATTTTTCTCCACGCACAATAGCACCTTTCCCCTGCAGTGTGTAGTCGTTGTGTGTTACACCATCTGGTGAACACAGGTGTCTGAAACGGACCAGAGAACAATTTACAAGATACTAGGAGAAATCGCACAGGGAAAAACTGGTGGAGAAGACATGGATGAGAATACACACAACAAATTAGTGAGAACATTTCGTTTCAGTGTTAGTCCGATTTGAAGGAACTGTGACAGAAGACAAAATTTTGGCAGACCACATCATATCAGACAGCTTGTTCTTCTCGAACTGGAATTAAAATATTTTGAAGGAAGAGAGATTCGTTTGTTTGTATAGTTTTCGTTCTAGAAGCCGACTGCACTGTAGTGTCAAGAATTTTCAGCTAGTTCACAGGCGAACTAGTAGTGGGGCAGTGGGAGTCCCAGTTGGATATACTAGACTGGTGATTTGCAGTAGCGTCGTTTGCATAACAACCAAGGGATATCTCCCATAAATATTGATCGCATCTGATCAAGATTTTTGGAGGCATCCCTTGGTTAAGGCAAATCCCCAGGCTAGTGTACCCAAATGCCCCACTACCAATTCGCCTGTCTGCTACCTGAGGATGGGAATCGCCTCTAATTTAACTCTGAAACAATGCAGCCTAGACAAAGAACTGAAAGCCTGATTCATGTGAAAGTGTGTATACACTATTTGATCAGAGGTATCCCGACACCTATTAGTGGACATTAATAATAGGAGTGTTCACCCTTCACCTTTATGACTGTTCCAAACCCGCTGGGGACGCTTTCAATGAGGAGTGTGAATGTCTGTTGAAGAATGGCAGTCTAATCTTACCTCACAAGCCGAAACCAGAGAAGATACTGATGCCAGACGCTGGGACTACGAGTGAAGTTGACATTCCAACTCATCCCATAAGCGTCCCACTGGGTTGTAGACGAGACTCAGGGCAAGAGGTACATTTCACGCACTTCATCGCCCAAAATCCATTGCCTTACAGGTGCTAATTTCACGTTCACTAGACCTCGACCATACGCAGTGCACAATGCTGTACAATGTGTTAGTGTCCCTCCGCATTTAGTGTTTCCTCAAGCTCAGTAGGTGGCCCAAACCTAACCACGAAAAACAGCTCCATACCGTAACAATACTTCCTCAGTTCTTCATTATTGCTATTACACATGATGGCAGGTAACGTTCTCCAGGCAATAGTCAAACCCAAACCTCCCCATAGGATTATCACAGGGTATAGCGTAATTCTTCACTCAAAATCATTTGTTTCCAGCCATCCATTATTCAAGCCAAGCCCAAATCCTTCCATATGATTGCCAACAGAGTACAGCGTAATTCAGCACTCCAAATCAGTCATTCCAGTCGTCCATTATCTCAAGTGTAGCTTAGCGGTGACTACAGAAATGTGTCGATTATGAGAAGGTGTTCCACTGTTGGAACCCTTTGCTTTTAACTCACTAAGTACAATGATTGTGCTGGTGGAGCTCGGGGGTGGTTATTTCCACTGATTTCATGCAAATTTTTACAATCACCCTCAGCGATGTTCGACGGTGGCTGTGTGTCAGTACAAAGATCTCTACAATCAAGTTACCAACAATCGAGTTAGGTAGCTGTAGAAAGGTTGGAAAATCGTTGATGGATTTATTGCTCAGCTAACATCCAATGACTACGCCACGTTCGAAGTCACTGAGCTATCCTCACCGAGCAGTTCTGCTGTTACTGCTACTCTAGTGAGAATACTCCCTCTACGCCCACTTCTGTACTGCCGGGTCCGCCTGTCGTGCTGTCGAGTCATTATTTCAACATTAAATTGATACTTTTCATTGGCTAGTGCATTTACTTGCAGATTAAGTAGAGTCCATGTATACATCAGCGTCGTTATTGCAACGTGCTGTGCAATCATAATTTTTTTAAATACTCTTCATTCAATGTCAATAAACGAGATTGCTTGACAATTCATACAGTGAACAGTTTTTTAAATGCAAGTGGAAAAACTATTAAAATGAAACTGAATGAAATGTCCATAGGTCCGCTCTATCTGTATTTGTTTAGGTGACTTATAAATCCACTCAACTCTTAAGTTGCATATTATGGTGCAAATATCTGTACAAACAGTTCTTTTTTTTAAATTTTGCAGTTATCTGAGATATCGTAAAGTACTGAATGAGTAAACTTAAACACGGAAGAAAATATTATTCATCAAGCAAGGAAACTGGTGTAGATCACATACGTGCCACAAGAATGGAGTAATACACGCTTAATAAATGCAACTTGTAAATTCATACCAAAAGGAAGTTAGTTACAAACGCTATGTCATAGGTTACAAATGCTTCAAGGGTAACAATTGGGGTGGCTAAATGAAGTTTTCAGCCCTCATCAGTTGACAAAAAACCGTCGTCAATTGATAAAAAGTCCATCTTCAATTATGAATGTCATGTCTTCAACGAAAGAATACAATTACGAATGAGAGCTGATCCTTAATTGAAAAACGTTAGCTCAAATGAAAAATAGATGTGGACTATTCCTATGGGACGTGAATCAGCTGTCAAAAACGGGACTGACCTGTCTTAAGTCGCGAGCTGTGCATTTTCCGATTAAAATATGCCCTTGTCAGTCAATGTGAAGCAACAAAGCTACCCTCATATATGTTAATGAGGTAAGTACTGGGCCCTGTAATGAGTGAAAAATAAAATAAAGTTAGTGATAAAAAGTAGTAAATGTAATTCATTGAAATCTACTTACAATTGTTTTGACTGTTGTTGGGGGGCGTATGCTGCCGGTCAAACTCTCCGAAAGCCGACACCCTCGTGTGTATTTACCACCAACATAGCAGCCACCCTAAAGATAGAGCGGGATATTCAAGTTACGATTCACAGGGACTTTGCAACCAAATATCATGGGAGCTGGTAGTAGGGCAGAAGAAGTCTTGATTGGAAATATTTCGGATGAGATTTCCCATTCCGGCATTTGCATTAATCAACCATAAGTCCCTAGTCATAACCAGGAGGTGGAAATAATTATTAATTCAATTCTGGAATATTACGTCGCATAGAAGAATATGAAAGACTAGTGCATGTATTTGTTTGTGTGTATAGAGTCGATGACTTGCTCCATGGGGGTAGCATGCCATCATGCGCAGTCGCAAGCAGACGTGGAGTTGAAATTTGGAACCAGTGACGCATTTGTCTGCACGATGTATTGGGACGTAGGACTCCTGACGCTATTTGGTATGGGGTATGACTCCATTGTAGAATTAGGCATTACTTACGTGCCGGAATGAAGCTGTCATTTGTGAAAAGTCCTTCCCTCCCCCCCCCCCCCCCCTCTGTTATTCGCCTCCTAAGCATTCATACAAATTCCCTATCGATATCCTTGCTGAGTGTGAGACACGAGCAGCGCGAGACGACGTGCATCGTTGCGATCTAAACATCTCGCCTTAAATGAACTCTTCTAAATCAGTGATTTATTGGGTGGATCCTCCAGGGATAGATGTAGAACTTTCCAACTGAGTACTCCAAATTTCTCGTTTCTTGTCATGGAGAAAGCGAATTTCGCGACACATTGCTTTTCTTCAATCGACCTACTTCATCATCAGGTATCAGAACACCTGTCACGATCACAACTGTGCCAGTCACCCGGCGGCTGCCGATGGCCACATTCCAGTATCATGGAGGCAATGCGAGCGGATAGCAAGTCGCACGCTTAGTGACAGTCGTATACTGGCGTTAGCAGCATGACCGTTGTCTACCAATATCGTCGGTAATACGTCATTTTCTCGGTGATACAAATAAAACTGTGAGATCGCACTTAATTCTTATTTAATTTGTTGCAATCATAAAACCCGCCCTCTTAGGTGTCTAAATCAGTCCTTCCATTACATTCAGCACATTTCAAATTCTGTACATAATGGTATAATGATTCATTAATAATGTAATATTAACATATTGATCGATACTATGCGACTTAATAATAAATATTAATATATAATGAAGACATAAATCGTCAGAAAGTATATAAATCGAAGACATGTAATGAAACAAAACAAGAGATAAATATATTGTACGTATTATCTTGAACTGCGGGCAATCGCAGCTAAATATCTACAGTTTTATCTGCAGTCAACAAACACTGCTGTCGCTGTAGAAAGCTCATTAAAACCACACTCGGTTTCACGCCAGGTGATAGAATTGTATCTACAACATTATTTAACCCTTTCCTTGAAGCCACTCCCCGTCCTTCGCATCACTGATGAAATTAAAGACTCCTATAAGCGTTTATCAAATAGATGAAACGGAGTGTCACATAATATCAGTTGGAGGAGATGCGGGCTCGGCCATAAGAGACACTGAAATGGCGTGATCCGGTCACGGGATTGATAAAGCCGGAGTGGTATCTGTTGCCTTTAGATAAATATATGATCTTCCTTCTTAAGTAAATTTCTCTAGCTGATCTAATACGTGGGTTATTTACGTTTTCGTACCTTCTGAGCACGAGTATTTACCATTTCTTAACTTATAAAATCTTCTCCCCAAATACCACCATTCATGTATATGTTCAAATGGTTGAAATGGCTCTGAGTACTATGGGACTTAACATCTGTGGGAATCAGTCCCCTAGAACTTAGAACTACTTAAACCTAACTAACCTAAGGACATCACACACATCCATGCCCGAAGCAGGATTCGAACCTGTGACCGTAGCAGTCGCGCAGTTCCGGACTGAGTGCCTAGAACCGCGAGACCACCGCGGCCGGCCATGTATATGTGAATTTGTGTGTTTTGCCCCATCGGTTTAAGGTACCTCTAGCACCGTTGGTTGGGAAGGTGGTGACATTTATTTATAAACAGCCGATTTAACGTAGAGTCCATGCTTTCGGGATTGCTTGAAAATAGGGTCGATGATATTTCACCTCTATGGGCTATGATGTAAGTGGAACAAGCGCTAAATGTAAAAGCAATGAAATGGGGAAGTTATTTTACATATATTTAGTTTTCTTGAGTTCTTACGATGATTGATGAAGATCACGATGTTTATAAATGGAAATAATTTTTCAAAAACATTACACTGTAAATTTTACAACCTATTAATTCTTCTGAAACCATGTGTAATAAATTACTTTCCTTGTAAGCTGTCTATTTATTATACTAATTACTAATAAACTCTCAACTACTTGACGACTAACAGGACGCACCAATTTTACCGTTTTCAAGCAGGAATGTCACTTTCACTGCTACTATTCATGTGAGATTGGTTACTGCTTTAATGTGTTTTTCAGTTAAGGTAGCCATGATATTTTCATTTGGTGTTCACGTTGTCCAGCTTTTCGATAAACCGACGTGACGTAAAATGTCATTTTTGAACACTTGTCGCACATTGCATATAATGGTCCGAACTTACCAACTTCTAGCAGACCTGAATCTAAATTTACATTACTTAAGTCACATATTACTTAACAAGTGTGTGTGTGTGTGTGTGTGTGTGTGTGTGTGTGTGTGTGTGTGTGTGTGTGTGTCACTAATCCTTTGCATGAGTGCCGTGCAAATAGGTCATTCAATACCTTGAAAAAATCGAAGATGTATTTGTGAATGTTTCTATGATTACAATTCCGTCTCTGCATATTATATCATTGGGGGATTCGAAGAAAAGCTTCAAGTGGCACACGAAGTCAAATTGTTCTTTGTGTACTTAACTACGTCATTTTCTTAAGAAATTTTTCTTAACTGCACAGTACCACATAATCTCTCCGTGCAGAAGAACTATCTTCAGAATCGTGAAAAGCGCTAGTTACTGTTCAAATGAAATCACACTATTCCCTCGGGTTTAGTACTAAAATCTTTGTTACTGACCATCATTGTGCCTTACAGGTATTGTACAGAGGAATATCGATTGGTAAGCAATTATTCATAGCCCCACACGGAACTTCCATCCCTTTCATTTTTAATGGACAAGTGGTCTATCAATATGTTAGATTTATTATATCCGCATTTTTCTACGAGTTTTTTTTTATTTGTTCGCTTTCATTTCTTGTGGAATAGTGAACGCAATTTTTTTGCGTAAGGAAAAGAGTATTCTGCATTTTTAACTTTGTAATAGAATGCGATGATATCAAATTTGAACTCTAAATGAACTTTCATTAAATGTAGCCTCTGTATAATGAATAAATACAGTTCTGTCACTATCTCTCAAGTATCAACATAACCTAATGTCACTCCTGCTCTGTGGATTTCATTTGGTGTACTCACGCCGGCCGGGGTGGCCGAGCGGTTCTAGTCGCTTCATTCTGGAACCGCGTGACCGCTACGGTCGCAGGTTCGAATCCTGCCGCGGGTATGGATGTGTGTGATGTCCTTAGGTTAGTTAGGTTTAAGTAGTTCTAAGTTCTAGGGGACTGATGACCTCAGATGTTAAGTCCCATAGTGCTCAGAGCCATTTGAACCATTTTCTTTTTTTTTTTTGGTGTACTAACCAAGATTACCAAAGACTAAGTTCGTCTAATCACCCACTGATCACACCACATCACATCATCAAATAAATTCGTTGCTCCTTGCTAAACGGTTTAAGCGCCACTAGATAACACCTAAACGTCCAGCAGTAATGAGCTGACTGTTCCCAACCTCCACAACGCTACTGCGCATGCGAGGTTTGCAGGCGCTGAAGATTGGCAGAGTGCGAGCGGGCACCGGTCACCTAAGAGCTTCAGCCGTACAGCAAGCAACCAGTCATGACAATATGAAGATATGTAAGGTGATGAAACGATGGAATACATGAACAAGTATGGGCCATAGAAAAGCGAACGAAAATAACAGTGAAATTTTCTCGCCTAATTCTCGTGGATAAACAGTGATCATTTAGCACACATGAATGCTTTCCATTCTCGCCTACAGAGAAAGAGTCCTGAGGGACGGAACTGTATTGCATATACACTCCTGGAAATTGAAATAAGAACACCGTGAATTCATTGTCCCAGGAAGGGGAAACTTTATTGACACATTCCTGGGGTCAGATACATCACATGATCACACTGACAGAACCACAGGCACATAGACACAGGCAACAGAGCATGCACAATGTCGGCACTAGTACAGTGTGTATCCACCTTTCGCAGCAATGCAGGCTGCTATTCTCCCATGGAGACGATCGTAGAGATGCTGGATGTAGTCCTGTGGAACGGCTTGCCATGCCATTTCCACCTGGCGCCTCAGTTGGACCAGCGTTCGTGCTGGACGTGCAGACCGCGTGAGACGACGCTTCATCCAGTCCCAAACATGCTCAATGGGGGACAGATCTGGAGATCTTGCTGGCCAGGGTAGTTGACTTACACCTTCTAGAGCACGTTGGGTGGCACGGGATACATGCGGACGTGCATTGTCCTGTTGGAACAGCAAGTTCCCTTGCCGGTCTAGGAATGGTAGAACGATGGGTTCGATGACGGTTTGGATGTACCGTGCACTATTCAGTGTCCCCTCGACGATCACCAGTGGTGTACGGCCAGTGTAGGAGATCGCTCCCCACACCATGATGCCGGGTGTTGGCCCTGTGTGCCTCGGTCGTATACAGTCCTGATTGTGGCGCTCACCTGCACGGCGCCAAACACGCATACGACCATCACTGGCACCAAGGCAGAAGCGACTCTCATCGCTGAAGACGACACGTCTCCATTCGTCCCTCCATTCACGCCTGTCGCGACACCACTGGAGGTGGGCTGCACGATGTTGGGGCGTGAGCGGAAGACAGCCTAACGGTGTGCAGGACCGTAGCCCAGCTTCATGGAGACGGTTGCGAATGGTCCTCGCCGATACCCCAGGAGCAACAGTGTCCCTAATTTGCTGGGAAGTGGCGGTGCGGTCCCCTACGGCACTGCGTAGGATCCTACGGTCTTGGCGTGCATCCGTGCGTCGCTGCGGTCCGGTCCCAGGTCGACGGGCACGTGCACCTTCCGCCGACCACTGGCGACAACATCGATGTACTGTGGAGACCTCACGCCCCACGTGTTGAGCAATTCGGCGGTACGTCCACCCGGCCTCCCGCATGCCCACTATACGCCCTCGCTCAAAGTCCGTCAACTGCACATACGGTTCACGTCCACGCTGTCGCGGCATGCTACCAGTGTTAAAGACTGCGATGGAGCTCCGTATGCCACGGCAAACTGGCTGACACTGACGGCGGCGGTGCACAAATGCTGCGCAGCTAGCGCCATTCGACGGCCAACACCGCGGTTCCTGGTGTGTCCGCTGTGCCGTGCGTGTGATCATTGCTTGTACAGCCCTCTCGCAGTGTCCGGAGCAAGTATGGTGGGTCTGACACACCGGTGTCAATGTGTTCTTTTTTCGATTTCCAGGAGTGTAAATATTGCTCTACAGAATGGCAGAAGGGCTTCGGAGACAGGGATATTTGAAACGTCAAGTCGTGTAACGTGATGATGGAGTCACCAGTTTGAAAGCGTCCTTGTGGAACACGACGATGCCACTTGCCTGCCAATGCGAGGTTTTCTCTAAAGTGGTCCAGTCCAGCAAGTTAAATGTTGTTCGGGATTATGTCTTATCATTCAAAGCCCAGTCCTTCTAGTATCTTTATTTTTCTCGACACAAGTCTTGCGCTTCTTCCAGTTCATTCATCTTCATCTTTCTGGTAGAAGAGTGAAGGTGAAAAGATGTACGCTATGACCAGCGACATAAGGGATTGATTACGATGTAAATTGGTGCCTACAAAGAAATAATTAGGTATGTAGTGTAAGAATAGAGAAGGTAAACTTGGTGGGCTTTTCAAAGGAACAATGTTGGCGTTCGACTTAGAGTAGATCGGGGGAGGATGCCCAACTTAATGTTTGGAGGATCGAAACGTTAGATAGAACTGCGAGTTCAGATTTGACGTAAATTTCTGTTCACGGAGGAGCCTTTTGTGTGTACAGGTCAGTTAGTAGAATGCTAGCATTACTAATTATGTGCAACTTGATTTTTTTTTTATTAATAGTGTAGTTTATGCATCTCACCCTGAGCACTGGGATTAAATGGTAGTTATATCGGAAGCAGACTCTAGTGTTAGTTTTGTGGATTTCTGATACAAGTAGCTAAATACATTATTCGAAAAGCACAGTTATATAAAATTACATGTAAATGGATTTAGGAAACCAGCAAATAATATAATTGCTTCCAAATGAAATAAGTGTTTCTTGCACAGTTATTGCACACGTTTTCTTCGCCTGTTCAGGATTCATGCAACTACTTTTTTCATATGGCACACCGAATCTAGTCTGCCTGTGGTCCACTTTTAACGTAGTAGTTCGTAGCACACTGACCACAATAGTTACTATCATTTTCTGATTGCCTGTTTCGGTAATCCTAGACTGCTTTTAGACCTAATCAGCTGTGACATAGTTCTTGCCTCTTCTGTTAGACTTGTTCTGTGAGAACTTCAGCTTCTTTCATCTTTCTTCACCAGACATCGTTTCAGAGCTGTGTTTGGGCTGCCATATTCTTAGGAAGCTCTAAAACAATTAATTCTCCCAGTCCACAGCCATTTGTAGGGTTTCTTCAGACCACTGATCTCCTTATGTTCTTTCATAAGTTCGAGGCACTTCCTATGAAAATAACGTCTATATAAGTTAGGAATAAAATACGCCATCTTACTCCAACAAAACAGTGGCATCTCTTCCGACGATCGGGGTGAGATGCCACTTTTTGTAAATAGCACAATATGTCCGCCACACGGAAACTGCGGCTGGCAACATGCACCACTAAGTACCCTCTGTGCTCAACATGCGTAACATTTTCATACGCTTGTAGGCGCTTGAAAATATCTGTGCACCATTAAGAAGCCGTGCGCTTTGGCTCTTACCTTCTATGTGTTGGTTTAACATGGGAGAAACAATAAACACACCGACATACGAAGCTGCCTTCCCGTCACACTACAGTTAGTAGGGGCCCTACACGACGGTGTCGACATTAGTTATAGTATCGGAATGTCAGCATTAGGCATCTCGCCCCTATTAGACATCTTCCCCCGATCCACCCTAATGGATTTTTTAGAAGGCAGAAGAACACAGCTGTGTGTTGCCACATGAGAATTCGAAACAAGTGGTAATCCATTGTTTTATGCGATGTAGCGTCGCACTGTTTGAGTTACAAGATACCATTAACAATAGATTACTTGGAGAAATACTGAATTATTAGATTACTTGCACAAATAACTTCTGCGAAGTTGTATAAAGCATTCAAACTGCTTTAATCCACGTTATGACGTTTCTCGTTATCCGTTGTGTAGCTTTACCTACTGCTCGTCGGAAGAGCAATGATCGTTTCGCCGAAGATTTATTGTATAATGAAGGTTCCAATATGACAGCGATAGGATCATGAACGGTATTTTGTTTTTCACGAAAGAACGAGGTACTATTCAGCAACCAAAATTTTTCACACTGAAATTTTAGGTCATGTATCTATTACCGCCTTGAACGCACGTCTTCAGTTTGCAGTCCGATTCTCTCAGACTGTGTCCAAATATTTATCGAAGTATCAGAATAGCATTCCTTCTCCGCTACGCAGCATTGTAGATCATCGTGTGAAAAGGTAGCTGTCGTATGGAATTGTTGACAGGGATACACCATGGGGTGTGTACAGCCGCCTGTCGGGATGGGTATTCTTCTTCTGCGCATATTCACTCCCTTCCTTATGGATATTTGTGATTTATTTCATATCTGTATTTCTAGAACGTAACTGGCACTTGTATAGTGTAGTGTTGTGTGGTGATGGTGGTAATGATGATGATGATGATGATGATGATGGCGAGAGAAGGGAGAGAGTGAAACATAACGTCCCTCTCCGACGGACATGTCACCATCAACGGTGTCACATACCTTCGCTTCATGAGACCTGTAGGGAGTTTGAGATTCAATCCAGGACATTGACACAAAGACTGGACAGCGCACAATGACGTACCACGAAGGCAGGGAGCTCTGACTGTGCATCTCTATAGCCCATTGTTGTCTGTCAGCGGTATGCATACATTGCTTATTATTACAGCAGGTAGCTATCATTGTAGTGCTATCGCGTACCTGCCGCTGATACCGAAATGAACTCCATAATAAATAAAACTACATAGGAATACGAAGGGTAAGGGTACTTCTCCCTTACGAAGTCAAGTGGGACGCTGTACTAAAGTTTTCGATAACGACCTGTACCTTCTTATTCAAGACATGTTAGGCGAAACTGCCTATGTATATTCTGAGAAAATGAGCAGAAATGATTTCGAAACATGTGCCCTGTAATAATCAACATGTATAGAAATCTAACAATTCTGCTAAACACATGAATTGATTAGTTACTTTCCGTTTCTCTCTCTCTCTCTCTCTCTCTCTCTCTCTCTCTCTCACTTTCTGTCACTCTCTCTTACTGTGTGTGTGTGTGTGTGTGTGTGTGTGTGTGTGTGTGTGAGTGAGTGAGTGAGCGGGATGGGTGCTTGCTATTCATATGTTGCCACCATCTAACTGAAAATCACAACGATGCTGTATGATGTATGAATCTCACCCTGAGGTCTTCAGTAGAAGCCAGCCAAGAATTTGTTTCCGCGCGGAGACCGGAGCAGCCGATGCAGCCATTGGATTCCTGAGGATGCCGGGGCGGGCACGTTCTCCTGTGGTGTTGCCAGCTGGCAGCTTCTCTCGCGCCTGATTTATCGCGGGATTCCGGCCAGCCGGTGATAAATCTCCGCAGGAAGCGGCCTCCCAACCTGGAGCCAGTGGGTGCTCCCTCTTCCCGCCCTCCCCTCTGCCACAATGTCTGCAGCATCCATTAACACCCGCGGCTTGGCCCTGAACGTATGTCCAGGCCCATCCGTGGCGCGGTGCTGGCCAATACCGACTGCAATTTCCAAGCTCACCGCACTTTCCGGCTCAGTGAAGCCCGCGCCCCTGCCAACACTTGTTTCGCGCCGCTTTCATGCGCTGCGGCTGGCAGTAACTGGAGTTGGTATCACGAACAATGGCAGTCGAGTTTAGGCATGTTCTGCGCTCCTACGTCACGCATTCTCCGTGAGACAGTTAGCGTTGAGTAGAATGCTGAGCGCTCTGCTGTGAATATCATAGCCAATGTGTGTATCAAACGTGATCGCAGCCAACAGTTTTTGATGTAGCTGAGAAACAGCCATACAGTACTTTTTAGAGGAACACACCGCCATTTAACTCTTCTGTTGTGTATTTAAGTATAACGCAGGTTTCGGCCATTTATGGCATTTTCAAGTATTCGATTTTATATCTTTAACATTTATTGCAAGACACTTAACATGTTGGCAAGCTCAAAGTTAACTATAAATTAAGAAACGCCAAATGAAAAATTACTATCTTGTAACAGATCGGTAATAAACAAATACTTACCAACGTAAGTGCATTTTTACTTAATATGACGTGCTCCCATGATCATTTACTACTCTGTTACAAGATGGTGCTCTACATCTGACATTTCATGGGGACCCAACATTTTTCTTAATTTAAGGCCAGTTTTGAGTGCGACAGTATGTGAAGTGTCATGCAGTAGATGTTAAAGACATAAAATCAAGCACTTGAAACTGGCACAAAAGACAGAAACCTGGATTGTACTTAAACAATAAAACAGTCAAATAGCGGTGTGTTCCTTTATAAAAATTATCGTTACAAGTTATTTAGTGAATTTTTATTATACTCGTTGCGAGTTGTTACCGCTGATTGTCATAGTAAGTGACAAATTCCATAAGGGGCAGTCAAATGAAAACCAGACAGTTGAAAAAAAGTAAGTAAACTGTTTATTATTTCAAAAATAATTTTCGTAATTGTTAACATAGGGTGGCGCAAAATAGGTGTTAGAAAGTATTTGTCTTCTGTGGTTTAATCGTATGCCCTAAATGAGTCTCGTCGTCATTTTTTTCTATTGTAGCTCCGAAAAGTGAGTAGTGTTTGTCTATTCCTACGACATTTTGCACTAATTGTGGAATTACTGTAATGGTCAGGCATCCATTCAACAGCAAGTATGATCCAAGAACAACACCATCAGTAACGACCACTTCTCCGTGAGATTACAGTACTGAAAGGAAGCTCAATCGTGATGAAAAAATTTGAGCATACCTTGATATGGGTCTTCTGTATCGTTCCCTGTTTTTCCAGGTATATGAAACGCTTTGAAACGACTGGATCCCTACAAGTATCACGGAAGGGTGACTCAGGACGATCAGCCTCAGCTGCCACTCTGGACAGTGTGGCAGTAGTGCGAACCCTATTTAGTGATGAGCCAAATCCATCAAAAAGACATTCAACGCAGCAACTCAGGACGTCACGACTGTCTCTCCTGAGGATACTGATAGAGAAACTTCACCTGTTCCTTTAAAAAATTCCACTGTGTCACCCTTTGAAGGACAGCGACATGGAGCAGCGATGTTCTTTTGGAAATGAGATGATTGGGGTATTTGGAAATGGAGCAGTTGTTAAGGATCAGCGTAAGTGATGAGGCACACTTCTATTTCCGTGGATACCTGAACAATAAGAACTAGCTCCACTGGGGTACAGAGAATCCACACGTTGAAGCTCCTGGATGTGGCATGCAACGGCACCCGTGTAGTCCCGATCTTAACCCGTATGATTATTTCTTTGGGATTAATTTAAGGGCATAGTCTTCGAAGATGTACATGAAACACTCCAGGACCGTAGCACTGCAATTTCCAAAAAAATCCGTGCAGTAGAAAATGATGATCGTCAGTAACTCATCAAGGAATTCAGTTCAAGATTTTGCATATTCGTTGCAGGAGAAGGAAAGCACTTTGAAAACCTTTTCTGTAAAAAGTCAGGTTGTTTGCTGTATCATAAATAGTATAACAAGCATCTATCATCCTTTATTATGCCGTAGTAAACAGAAACTTTATGATACCGATTTTGCGCCACCTTGTACGTTGATCCCACTATGAGACTTGACGGTCAACGGCTTCGCTGTTTTCACGTGCGAAAAAAAAATGGTTCAAATGGCTCTGAGCACTATGGGACTCAACTGCTGAGGTCATTAGTACCCTATAACTTAGAACTAGTTAAACCTTACTAACCTAAGGACATCACAAACATCCATGCCCAAAGCAGGATTCGAACCTGCGACCGTAGCGGTCTTGCGGTTCCAGACTGCAGCGTCTTTAACTGCATGGCCACTTCGGCCGGCTTTTCACGTGCCAACAGAAACGTAATTCTACCCAGGCGTGTCTCTCTTCGTCCATAGCAATCCGACAACCACGAATGTCTTTCTAAAAGTCTCCCTAAATATGGGGATTGGGAAGAGATCCGAACAGTGTGGAAGAGGTGTAAGGGCTTTCGGGCGGAATTCCTGCAGCGTAGTGAAAAGTGGGCCTGCCCACATGTTGCTAAAATTGTTTCGATTGCGCTGCAGAAGTTTCCCTGTCGAGCCCTCACACATGCTCCACACAGTCCCGATCTCTCCCCATTCCATTTCCACATTCTTGAAGCTCTGAAGAAAGATATTCGTAGCCGTCGATTTGCTTCGGGTGTTGAGGTGCACACCTGCGTACGACTATGTTTCTGTAGGCCATCGTAACCACTTTTCCAAGAAGGCATTGATCGTCTTGTTACTCGGTGTGATAAGTGTATTAAGAGCTGTGGCGATTGCTTTCGAAATAACAGTTTAATTACTTCTCTTCCACCTGCCTGGTATTCATTTGACTGTCCCTTATAAACAAGCAAACGGGAGACGTAAATTACTGGAAACACGCTTTCTTGAAGCAACTGTCGCCTGGGATCGGCAACACTCCAGTCCCCTCCTACGCCTCAACCTGCGGAATTTTCCATCGTTCGTGATTCGGACTATAGTTTCTGCTTCAACTATGCACTTGGAAAAAGGTCGAAAGCCACCACAAATTCTCTGATTAATAGTATTCTGTCCTGCCGCTTTTCAAAAAAAAATGTTCAAATGGCTCTGAGCACTATGGGACTTAATATCTATGGTCATCAGTCCCCTAGAACTTAGAACTACTTAAACCTAACTAATCTAAGGACATCACACAACACCCAGTCATCACGAGGCAGAGAAAATCCCTGACCCCGCCGGGAATCGAACCCGGGAACCCGCGAGAACGCTACCGCACGACCACGAGCTGCGGACCACCGCTTTTCAATAGGCGATTTATAACTTTTCTTTGTTTGGCTTTCATTACAATGTAGTTCCAGTTCAAGGGCCGTTTCCAAGTGATAGTGTAGTATACCGAGAAACCAGATAAAAATTAGATCAAGAAATGTGAGTCAGGTAGTTACTTGCGGATGCATACTAATCATAACTAAAGTTTTCATAAATATACTGAAATTTTCTGCCAATCAGCTCAAAGTCCGGTGAACAAATTTCCAAAGATTGGCTAAACAAGTTACCTCTACCTCTAAACCGCATTAGAATGTTATCACGAACCTGAACTAACTTCCATAGTGCGTTGCGTTGCAAGTATGTGCACGCGCAAATAGGACAAGACGGTCTAAATCTTAATTATAGTGCAGCCGGCTAAATAACATCCCTGACAACAGGCGAAAGTTGTAATTTTGCAACTGCGAACGCAAACAGCTACGGGTGAGCGTCGCCTATAGAACAGCGGCTTAAGTTGGGCGTTGCCATAGGAACGTTTCCAAAATCGTGTTACGTGATTGAGGAAGACACACGAAGCAGTTGCTCCAAGCCCATTACAACCGCCAGAAACCTTCATTCGGCGACAGTGCCGTAGTAGTACGCATCTGTTGGTGTCACAAGACCAGAGTCATGCCACAGTGGTTTAAGGAGCAAGTTGGTGAACTGACGTTGATGTCTTAGCCGCACAGTTCATCCGATCTGAACTCAGTGGAATACATCTGGGACACTATCGGGCGTCAATCCCTCACCTATAAATCATCGCATAGTCTGTAAGTTGCACCTGATGCCACGTACTTAGAAAATCTACCAAGGACTTTTCGTATCCATTCCATGCAGAATTGCTTCTGTGTTGTATTCCAAAGGTGGACCAACATGATATAAGCTGGTGGTTATAATGTTTTGGCTCATCAGTGCAACACTTCCGTCGCGGAAGATTTGTTTATTATTGCTTTATATCATTTGTGGAATTTCATTTCTAAGATGGTTATACCTGTGTTAGTTTGCTTAACGTTCTAGCGTTATAGTATACGCATCTTTGTTATGCTGCACCGTCTACATTACACCTGATACCTCTACTGTTCCAAGTGAGATGGAAAATTTAAAAGAAGATGTTCAAAATGTTCCAATGTGTGTGAAATCTTATGGGACTTAACTGCTAAGGTCATCAGTCCGTAAGCTTACACACTACTTCACCTAAATTATGCTATGGACAAACACACACACATGCCCGAGGGAGGACTCGAACCTCCGCCGGGATCAGTCGCACAGTCCATGACTGCAGCGCCTGAGACCACTCGGCTAATCCCGCGCGGCTTCAAAGGATGAACTGGATAGGTTAAAGTAAGATATAGCTAGAATTAGTGAAGTTCGGTGGCAGGAGTAACAGGACTTCTCGTCCGGTGAAATATAAATACAAAATCAAATAGGGTTAATGCAAGACAAGATTTAATGATGAATACAGAAATAGGAAAGGGGATAAGCGACTACGGACAGCATAGTGAACACATTACTGTAGCGAAGATAGACATGAAGCCCACATCCACCACAGTAGTACAAGATTATATGCCAACTAGTTTTGCAGCTGGTGAAGAGATTAAAGAAATATATGATGAGATAAAAGAAATTATTCAGATAGTTAAGGGAGATGAACCTTTAATAGTCATGGGGAACTGAAAATCGATAGCAGAAAAAGGATGAGAAGTAAGAGTCGTAGGTGAATTTCATTGATGAAAGGAGAAAATATAAAAATGCAGTCTGTAAGCAGGCAAAAGGATTACAAAAGTCTGAAAAATGATATCTACTGGAAGAGCAAAATGGCTAAGCAGGAATGGCTAGAGAACAAATGTAAGGATGTAGAAGGATATATCAATAGGAGTAAGATAGCAGCCGCCTACAGGAAAATTAAAGAGACCTTTCGAGAAAAGAGAATCACTGTATGAATATTAACAGCTCAGATGGAAAACCAGTCCTACGCAAAGAATGGAAATGAGGAAAGTGCATAGAGTATATAGACGGTCTATACAAGGGAGATGTGCTTAAGGGCAATGTTATGGAAATGGAAGAAGACGCTAATGAAGATGAGATGGGAAGTATGATGCTGCATGAAGAATTTTACAAATCATTGAAAGATCTAAGTCGAAACAAGGCTCCGGGAGTAGACAACATTGTGTTAGAACTCCTGATTGCCTTGGGAGAGCCAGCAATGACAAAACTCTTCCATCCGGTGAGAAAGATGTATGAGACAGATGAAATATCCTCAGACTTCAAGATGAATATAGTAATACTAATTATAAAGAAAGCAGGTGCTGAAACATGCGAAAATTACTGAACAATCAGTTCAGCAAGTCACTGTTGCAAAATTCTAACACGAATTCTGTACAGACGAATGCAAAAACTGGTAGAAGCCGATCTCGGGAGGTTCAGTTTGGTTTCCGGAGAAATGTAGGAACACGCGAGGCAGCACTAACCCTACGGCTTGTCATAGAAGATGGTTTAAGGAAAGGCAAACCAACATTTATAGCATTTGTAGACTTAAAGAAACCTTTTGACAATGTTGACTGGGATACTCTCTTTCAGAATCTAAAGGTGGCAGGGGTAAGATACAGGGAACGAAAGGCTGTTTATAATTTGTACGGAAAGCAGATGAGAGTTATAAGAGCCGAGGGAAACGAAAGGAAAGCAGTGGTTGAGAGGGGAGTGAGACTGGGTTGTAGCCTATCCCTGATGTTATTCAATCTTCATATTGAGGAAGCAGTAGAGGAAACAGGAGAAAAATATGAAGTAGAAATTAAGGTCCAAAGGAGAAGAAATAAAAACTTTGAGGTTTTTCGATGACATTGTAATTCTGCCAGAGACAGCAAACAGCATGGAAGAGTAGTTGAACAGAATGGGCAGTGTCTTGAACAGAGGATTTAAGATGAACATCAACAAAAGCAAAACGAGGATAGTGGAAATCAGGTGAGCTGAGGGATTTAAATTAGGAAATGATACACTTAAAATAGAAGATATTTTTTGCTATTTGGACAGCAAAATAACAGATTATGGTCGAAGTAGAAAGGATATCAAATGTAGATTGGCGATGGCAAGTAAAGCGTTTCCGCAGAAGAAAAATTTTCCAACATCCAGTATAGATTTAAGTGTCAGGAAGTCTTTTGCAAGTATTTGTCCGGTGTGCCGCCATGTATGGAAGTAAAACATGGATGATAAACAGTTTAGACGAGAAGAGAATATAAGCTTTTTATCCGTCGTTCTGCATAGAATTGCTGAAGATTAGATGGAAGATCACGTAACTAATGAGGAAGTACTGAATAGAATGGGGGAGGAACCTGTGGTCTACCTTGACTAAAAGAAGGGATCAGTTGGCAGGACACATTCGGAGGCATCAAGGGATCACCAATTTAGTACTGGAGGGAAGCGTGGAGGGGAAAATTCGTAGAGGAAGACTAAAAGATGAAAACAATAAGCAGATGCAGATGCAGGTTGCTGTAGTTACTCGGAGATGAAAAGGCTTGCACAGGATAGAGTAGCATGGAGAGCTGCATCAGACCAGTCTTTGGACTGAAGACCACAACAACAACATATACTTTATTTGTCAGTAGTCTTCGAAACCTGGATGTTGTTGTGGACAGTATTGAAGCAACAAAGGTAATCCCTTTCGTATTATTGATCACTGCTCCACATAATGAATGTATAGCCAAAGTATAGCTTGCTATGTGACTGCAGAGCGTTGAAAAATGTACCTAAGTTTAAACAGCTGTGAGAAACAAAATGACAAAAACCGGTCACTCCAATGGTTACCGGCTAGTGTTCAGACTGAGGTAGAACACACTCTTGATGTTATTGGGAAAAGTAGTGCAGACTAATTTCATGAGGTCTCTTGGAGGCCTATTTCTGATTGTTATGCATGGTGGTCGTAAACAGTCTAAAAAGCTTTTAAGGGTGCTGCAGGTTGGGCTCTGCTGAGAGATAATTAATAAGAAAAAATTCTAACATTTTTCAATGTTTCCGAATTATTTATCATTGAAGTTAGCCAATCAGGCCGTTGCACGCGCAGACACAAGTGGCCTACCGGAGACGGTTTCGCTAGACGTTCTCTTCGTTTGGGTTTCCAAAATCGAACAAGAAAGTGGTACAAAATTTGAATATGGGACGATAGTAAGTATCGAAACAGAGCCGAAGACTGTGAAGCCACGTGTGCTATGATCTGGGCTGTGAGAACAACTGATACTAATTGTATCTGGTGGTAGACTTTAATGTGCATCCGCAACGTGCCGAATATTTTCTTAACAATTATTTCTCACCACAACGTACCTTGCAGTATCCTTACAAGCTTCTCATACTGTTTATGACAACCTTGTATAAGTCGGGCTGAAAAGTTATAAATAATTTTGTCAGTAGAACGTTCCAAATGTTTGATGCGAGGAATAATATTTCTTACGTGTGGTTTCAGTAATGTAGGAGAGGATACATTATCCACTGGGTATTTTAAACATATTTTGATGACTGTAGACAACTATTCTGTTGAGATCCATGCACTTATGAACTGGGAAGGATGTTTTGATTTGGTTTCGTCTGGCAGGATGATTTGGGCAGGTTTATGGTGACAGTTGAGTGCACTGGGTAACATCTGGCTTAATTTACTTGTATTAAGTGTGCAAATAATGCGACTGAACTGTTATTTTATTAGGTATTAGTGCAATGTCAACTACAACTTCAATATCTTAATGCCCTGAATCCATAAAACCGACTTAGCATATACATACCACTCACAGCTATAATTAATGTCAGCTGTAGAGGATGACGCGACCACGTCGTACCAGCTACACATCATCACCCCTAAAGCTCTTCAAATCAACTAGTGTATTCTTTTCAGGGTCTATTTACGTTTTTTTCCGGTCTCCGCGTTATTCTACAAATTTACTCCCAACGACCCCGTCTCATATCGACGTTATTCCCTGGCGTCTTAACACACTTCCTATGGTCTCGCATCTTCTTCTACCAATTCTGCGAAACAACACCTTCTTCCTTATCTTACCAGTTCACACAGTTTCAACATCCTTCCGTACCACCACATCTCAGTCCCTTCGATTTTCTTCGTTTCCGTTTTTCTCTGCCCATGATTCACTTCCATATAAAGTTTTCCTCGAGACATACATTCTCATAAATTTCTTTCCTTTTGGCGAGGAATGCTGTCATTGGCCGTGCTACTCTACTTATGTCGTCCTGGCTTCCTCCACTATGCGCTATAGTGTATGTGATGTAGCACAGTTCCTTCATTTTGTCTACTGTGCGGTGCCAAGTTAAGATCTTCAGTATGATGCTAATCTGCTTTCTGCTGCTTTTCAGTACTTTCGTTTTTATTTGCTTTACTCTCAGTCAACATTCTGCACTGAGCAAACTGTTCATTCCATCAGTAGCTGCCGGCCGCGGTGGTCTCGCGGTTAAGGCGCTCAGTCCGGAACCGCGCGACTGCTACGGTCGCAGGTTCGAATCCTGCCTCGGGCATGGATGTGTGTGCTGTCCTTAGGTTAGTTAGGTTTAAGTAGTTCTAAGTTCTAGGGGACTGATGACCACAGATGTTAAGTCCCATAGTGCTCAGAGCCATTTGAACCATCAGTAGCTCACGTAATTCTTCCTCACTTAGACTGAGAGTATAGCAATAATATCAGGTAACTTCGATTCAGAGTTCCTTCATCTTGTCATGCTAGCTAGCATAAGTCTATGTGCGATTTTACTTTATAATGTGAAGAGAAACTTTGTCTTATTGTTTTATTAGTGACATTTTGGTGATGGCTCAAGCCGATGAGCAGTAATTTCGACAATTTATCAATTTAAAATCCCATAAAGACGTAAAATTGTTTTTATTACATAAATAATTTTTTCGATCTTATAATGAAAACTTTGTACATAAGCTGAAATGTCAGTCTAATCAAGAGGTCCCTCAGAGAAACACTGCAACAAATGTAGGAAATAAGTTACTACCCAGTATTGTCTCTCCGCAATTTACGTGAAATTCGACGAAAACAGAGAATACGAGGGTTATAACAAAAGCTTTTAACAGTTATTCAGAAGAAAGTTATATGTAATACAACAGTTAGAGCATTACAAAGTACTGTCCGTGAACACTGATGCATTTTTCCATCCTTTGAAACCACTGCGAAAAAACCTGAGTTCCAGGTTCTTTAGGGAGAATCATTTTCGTTCGCCATTGGGACCAGGAAGTAGTCATACGGATCGAGGTCAGGCGAACAGGGTGGGCGCAGTAACACCCGCTCCCTTTCCTTGGCGAAGGAGTCCATTATTCTGCAAGCCATGAATTCCTCTTCTGCACCATCCCTTTTATCAAAGAGTATCAGTTGCAACCACACCCTCAATTATTTGCTGGATTTGCTAGATATATTCCAATCTTCGCCTTCCTCTACAGTTTCTACTTGCTAAAGCTCCATGTGATACCATAGAAGTCATTCCCTATGTCTTAACAGATACCCTGACATCGGCGGTCCCATATTTTTATCAGTGTTTTCCATAAGTTCCTTTCCTTGCCGGTTCTGCGGGGAACCCCCTCATTCCTTTTCTTATCAGTCCACCTAATTTTCAACATTGTTCCGCAGCACCAAGTCTCAAACAATTCTATTCTCTTCCGTTTTTCCCACAGTCCACGTCTTATTACCATACAATGCTGTGCTCCGAGGGTACATTCCAAGAAACTTCTTCCTCAAATTATGACCTATGTTTGATATAGCAGGCTCCTCTTGTCCAGGAATGCCCGTTTTGCCTGTGCTAGTATACTGTTTACGTCCTCCTTGCATCGCTTGTCATGGGTTATTTTGCTGCCTAGGTAGCAGAATTCCTTAACTTCGTCTACCCCGTGAGCACCAATTCTCGATCTCCTCGTTTCTGCTACTTCTCACTGCTTCTGTCTTTCTTTAATGTATTCCCAGCCCATATTCTGTACTCATTAGTACGTTCATTCCATTCAGCACATCCCGTCCTCAGACCTGCTAAAACTTTTCGACACAGGTCTCAAGAAAATATCCGCTGTTCTGATACATGTGATGGTTCGTTTGAGAAGTGGCTGGTACAAGCAGAGGTATTCGTGGCTCAGAAGGGGGCAATGAAATAGGAAGAGGGAGCGAATCGACATGGACACCGACAGTGGCGACAGGTACAGCCCTGGTGGGGCTGGAGTTCGTTCAAATGTTGGGTGACTGACAGATAGACAGGCAGCGGGGATTTCCTCCATGACTGTGGTTGTAGTAAAACCCAGGAGTAACGCAGCCGGGACAGTGACAATAGCGCGCGCCGGGTCCCACTCGGGCTGTCCCTGCGGCTTCGCAGTAGCCGTACCGCGTATTGACCGCAACAGCGGACGCCGTCGAGAGGCTGCAGTCTGTGCTCCGGCGCGCAGCTGAGCCGGCCCACCTGCCCACTGGCGACCGAGCCAGGATAGGGTAGGCGGATGACTTCATCTGAGAGCAGCTGAACCGAGGAAATAAGGACAATCAGAAGATTAGAAAGAGGACAGAATGAATTAAATTACAATGTTAGCCTTCTCTGTTGGGCTACAAAAAATTTCGTATGTTATATCAGGCTTCATATTGCCAGCTGGCAAGTAAGTATCGCCTGGAAATTCTTTACAATTTTTCTGTAGTTTTTGACGTTGAAAAGTTCTTCCATTCTGATCAGACTGTGTTTGACTGACGGAAAACATAAGCAAATCTAACATTTGACACCTAGCAGGTCCCAACCTGCAGGATTACTGTGCAGTAGGTTTCCATCCATAACGAAGTTGAACCTTTGCAAGTCATCTTACACAGGGTGATTTCGTGATGATGTTACCAACTTTCAGGACTGATGGAGAATTACAAATGTATCAATCTGAGGTAAGGGACCCAGGTCTGGAAACGACCGAAACGAAAGTTATAAGCGAAAGTTTTTCTGACACCTTTGACTGTTGAATACATGCACTGGTATTTTTATTGCTAGTACCGTACGTTAGGTGATTTTCAGAGGTTGTAGTATCGACCAAAGTGAACACCCTTGCTAAAGTGTTAACAGCAGTTCCCGTCAGATCACTGAAGTCAAGCACAGTTGGGCTTGGCTACCTCATGGATGGGTGACTGTCCAGGTCTGTTGAGCGCTTTTGGCAAGTGGGTTGCACTCAGCCTTTGTGAGGCCATTTGAGGAGCTAGCGCCGGCCGGGGTGGCCGAGCGGTTCTAGGCGCTACAGTCTGGAACCGCGCGACCGCTACAGTCGCAGGTTCAAATCCTGCCTCGGGCATGGATGTGTTAGTTAGGTTTAAGTAGTTAGGTTTAAGTAGTACTAAGTTCTAGGGGACTAATGACCTTAGAAGCTAAGTCCCATAGCGCTCAGGGCAATTTTTTTGAGGAGCTAGCGGCTCCAGTCACGAAAGCTGACAACAGCCAGTAGGGCAATGTGCTGACTACATGCCCCTCCATATCCATACACAGTGATGCCGTATACAGTGGCACGGCGATCGATCGCTAGCGTTGAGACTTCCGATTCCTGTTCGGACAGAGTATTGGTTTAGTATGGACCAAAACAAGAGTAAAATGTGCAGTAAGTATGAGGTACAAAATGAATAACTTAAGACCTATGGGCACTAGTTCAGTGGAAGAGATGTGTTCCACTTCATCAAAGATTAATAAGAACTCATACTTCTTAACATATGTATTTCAGAGATAATAATTGTTGAATTTTTAATTTTTTTTTTTAGTTCCACACTGCTACCACCATTCAAAGTTACCCACACTGCGATCTTGGCAATAACAATACCGGCACCTGTATTCCATTGCCAGCCTGTCAGCAGTATCAGAGCGATTTTCGGTTCTAATTTTCGATTCGGTAATTTACGGACCAGAATGCCTATTTTTTACCTCAAATTGACACACTAGCTCTTCTCCCTGGAAGTTTGTAACATCATCACTGAATATCCTGTACAGTATGCACGCTGCAGGCACATCATATCACAATTAGTTATTCAACTGTACCTTCACATTTTCAGTTGTAAACAAACCAGGAAATCATATAGAGCAGTGGAGCAGGATCACTGTACAAGAAAATTATATAATTACATGTGTGTGTGTGTGTGTGTGTGTGTGTATGTGCGTGTGTGTGTGTGTGTGTGTGTGTGATTTATGAAGTGTTGAAACATTAATACCCTGAATTTCATGCTTCTTTGTATTGGCTGGTGGTGCCTCACCCACTTTAACGACGGTGTACGCAAGAATTCCCTGCAAAGCTTGGTCCTCTATCATTAAAGGATTTCAATAAACGGATTAGGTTTATAACCAGTTATCATGACTTTCAACAGCACATATTCCTACTTAGCATAGATGGAAAGATGCGTACATATTTATTAAATCACTCATATCTTTCATGGAGATGTTCTGAGCAAATGATTTTTTCAATGTTCTCTGTACACTGTTTAGTTTCATATATATATATATATATATATATATATATATATATATATATATATATATATATATATATATAAAATCAGCGGAGATACAGCGGTTGATATATTCAATGACCAAGATCTGCAGTCTCAGAATGTCGATACATACGTAAGAAAGTAAATCAGTAATGTCTGCGGCTATGAATATAGTTTCTACATACCTAACTGCAGAATAAGGCAGCGAAATCAGACGATCCAAAAAATATCCAGTCCGAGTAAATATTCCGACGTGGGGTTTTCGCTGTCACATTAGAAGATATTACGATATTTCTGGTGTATTTAACTAATATGAAACGTTCACATATGTCGAATTATGACACCGATTTTCGTATTTATACGATATACTTTTTACCCTAGTATTTCAAAACTCTTTCGGCCAGAACCTCAGCAACGTAACGTCAGCGTGATTTCATCAAAAAGTAACAAGATAAAAACGGCAAGCACCACTGTCCCACCGTTACGAGAACACGTCCCAGAAACATCTGACCCACTTGTAACACACAGCAAGACCACGCTTTCCAGTGCCATAAATAAAGAGAGAGAATGATATAAAATTAATTCAGAAAATCCGATTACATATTCACATTGCCGTCGAGTGGCCGAGTTGATTGATATCGACCGTGGACCTATCAAATGAGTAATTACAAGTTACTTAATAAAATCATTCAATTTCAGCAACAAAACTATATATCTCTGACCAGAAAACCACACAGACGACACGCCTTCCACTTCCGCGTGATGGGGCAGTACATGTTTCCTGTTCACCGTTTTAAGTAACACTAAAATCTCTCGTGATGGTGAGTAGTTTTCAAATTTGTAGCCGTCAGATTAAAATATGACGAGAGGGTACGCAGTCATGCAGAGACACCAGTTCGGAAACCTCCGAACAGCCAAGTCGCACCTGCTGTCAGGCAGACGATAAGTGGTAGCAGCTCCCACTCCAGTTATAATGGCTGTGGTAGCTTTTCACCTACCACGGATGTAGAGAGATACCGTGTTTAAAAATGTCCTGGGAGATTATCCTTCAGACCCAGACGTAAACAGCTGCTTGAAAGATCCTAGCGCGTCGCTCCATGAGGAGCAGTAAGGCGGGAAATGCCGCCATCTTAATTCAGAGATGATTTTCCAACACATTGGAAGCAGTCTTCTGCAACATTCTATTAGTATCGAGTATCATGAATACCGATCGGTAGCTTGCAGCAACTAGCGCGGTTGCTCACGCGACGTTGCGTGAATTGCCCCATGATCATGTCCGGTTTCGAGAGTCCGTCGACAGTGACGTAAGCAGTTACAAAGCGCAGACCTTGTTTCCGCTTTGCAGATCTGTTCCCATGATTTGTTTTGACTAAGCTAGAGGTGACATTCCCCTAATCACTTTTCCTCTCTCTCACTCTCTGGGCATTAGCCCTCGATTTCGTTTCTTTCACTGAACTTATTATGCGTTTGTCTGCTATACACCACAGCAGGATGGAAGCTAGCAATTTATGCCAATATTTTCGATTGAACTACTGTAAGTTCTGTTATAGGGTCACTTCAATCTGTGTTCTGTTTCGTTACAATACATTTTCGATTTAACGTCTCCCAAATGTGTTTTACTGACTGTAGCTTCACTCTGTCCCCTTTTTAATAATTCTATCAACTTTTAGACAACCAGCACCCTTCTCAGTACGAGAAGAATACGGGTGCCTACGCGATAAGGCACAGATGACGACGTGCATGTACCTGAATATTTAAAACGTATTTTTCTTAAATATTTGAAGAAACGCCCTGATGTTCAACTCCATGATCATATGTAATAAAGCTTCATTTGAAATGTTAAATTTTCTCGCAACTACCAAATTGTAATCTAAGTCAGAATGAGCTAAATAAAACATCAGTATAGAACGAAACAAAGAAATGATGTAAAATCAACTTTTGCGTGCAATTACTACAAGAAACGCTTTGAAATCAATTGAATATGGGAGCAAAAAATTTCGGTCGCCACCTACAATAAAATTTCGTGTAATTTCACCAACAGGATTACTGAACGTGGTCATGGTGATAAAACTGGGCGTTAAAACCGGGCAGAGCAATGAAAATATAAGTACTAGCCAGTCTCGATTAAATTACCACGTCTGCTCAGCATGAAATTCTGTAATTCCGTTAGAGGTCCTGTATCTGCAGATACGCTAGCTTGTATGAGATCGGCGCTAATGAAGGCAATCCAATATGCATGAAGGGCTTTTATGGACTCACGAACATGTACGCACTCTTCTCTATCGGCGCTTAAGCTACGATATCCCTCATCTATGGCGCTTCTGATGTTACGAGGATTATATCAGCTGCGGAAAGTTCAGTAACGACGAACAACGTAATTTCCATTTCGATCACGTACGTAAGGACCACGAAATATACAACGATGTGTTAACTGAACTTTCTGGAAAAGGCGATTCAGTTGCCACAAACTTTAGAGGCACTTTACTGTCAGCTGTATTCAATTCGAGAATTCCTTCCCCTAAAATATCACGGAATTCATTGATAATATTGTAGACGACTAGGAAACGAACGGTGACCGCTGTAATTTGCCATTTTCTGAAAATTAAATGTTTGTAGTACAGTTAATGATTGCATGTTCAGTTGAGCTGGATTTTAAATCCGTACAGGCACCTGTTCCATTGGCAGTTATCCTTACTTAGCTTTTATTTTTCAACAAATGAGTCAACGTTTGGTACTTACCAGTCACACTAAATTCGGCGTATTACGTATTTCAAGTTACTGTACACAGTTTTCATTCCACAAGATAGTCCTTAACTGCCCATAGCAGTCGAGGTGAAACAGGTTAAACACACCCGAAAATATGTTCCACATCTATGATCAATTATGATCGTCGGGTTATGCGTCGTCTATACAACTAAATGAAGGCTTTTTGTTTGTTGCCATATGCGTTTTGCTTCATTTATGTGGAAAGCATTGTCAGTGGCCTGAAATACATGTTTCTTTTTACACATACAATAAACGTATTGTGTGATAGATATAATGTGCTGCTGTACAAGTATTTGTTGTGTTTCTCACTCGTTTTATATGTTAGAAACAACGTTTGTAGCACAAGTTTCGTATTGTAAATGTATAGTTTGCTGTTACTTAAGGTTTCCAGCGCTGTTAACACATGTGTGTGTACCTTGAGATGTATTCGTTGTTCTTCATACTCCAGCTGGCTGATTTCTGGCGTTGTTTCATACACACTTGTTACATCACATGGTGCACTTTCGCTTCCATTTTCTGATCAACATACGTGTGTTTTCGGTGTTTAGTGTTGAGAACTGTTGTTGCGTGTTTGTCTGTGTATTGTTTTTGTTGTGTGTGATGTTTTACATTTGTTGTGTGTGTGTGTGTGTGTGTGTGTGTGTGTGTGTGTGTCTGTATTCTGCTCTTTTTGTATGATAAATGTGAGTATGTGTGTGTAATTTGCTGTGTGCAAATGTATTATTATTCTTATTTTTTATTTAAAAATATAAGTTTGTGTATGTGAGTGTGTGTGTGTGTGTGTAATTAGCTTAGGTGTGGGCAATGAGTTCATGTGTCTGTGTGTGTGTTGGGGAGAAAGAGGGAGAGGGAGAGAGAGAGAGAGAGAGAGAGAGAGAGAGAGAGAGAGAGAGAGAGAGAGTGAATGCGAAAGAGGGAAGAGGAGTAGGGGATTCATTAATTATTTATCCTGGTTACATTTCGGTTTGTTATTGTTTTCGTGGCTAGCGTGATCAGGGAGTTATTGTTTATATGGATTTTGTCATTGAGTACCTTCTTTTCCACTGCAATGGCTCTTGATATGTGAAAGCTTTCTTGCAATGTCAAGAGCTTTTTGTTGTGATTGTTCACTCTGATAACTGTGATGTCACATTCCATGTTGGTAGATTTACGTCCATGTTTCATGAGGTGTTCGGCGTAGGTAGAATGACATATTTCCAACTGCTTATATGTTCTTTATATCCAGTTTTAAAGTTCCTGATCGTAATCCCCAGATATACTGATTTACATTCCTGCCACTCTAGCTGGTGTATACCTGCTCCTTGGTGTTTATCTGGTTTTTCTGTTGTTTGTAAATGTGATTGGAGTATGTTTCTTGTTCTGTAAGCTATTTGTAATCCCTGTTTCTATAGTATATTTGCTATTTTGTGTGTTGCTTTGTATTTGTATGTAAAATTTTACAATTTTTATGTTATTCATCTCATGAGTGTTATTGCTTTGTGTTTCCGTGTGTGCTGTAGTGTCTGTAGGTTTCTGTGCTCTCTGCTTGTTTTGATTTTTCTTCAGTTGTGTTTTAATTTTTTGATTGAGTTTTTGTACTATATGTGGGATGTAACCTTTGTTTGTGGCTATCAGTTGTATTGTTTGTAACTCTTTTCCATAATTTTCTTTGTTGAGTGGTATGTTATTTAGCTTGTGTAACATATGTCGTAGGGCTGCTAATTTTTGATTTTGTGGGTGGTTGAATGATTATGTCTGTGGCTGTTGGCTTCCTGAAGATGGCAATTGCGTGTCTATTGTTCTCTCTCTTTGTTGTTATATCCAAGAAATCTATTTGCTTTTGTGTTTCTTTCTCCATGGTAAATTGAATATTTTTATGTATGTAGCTTATATCTCTATGACGTTTATCAATTTTCTCCGTTGGTTCATCTACCATACAGATTATGTCCTCAACACTTCTGTACCAGTAAACAATTTTGTATCCTTCCTTTGTGATGACAGTATCAGAGATTGTGTTTTCTATGTGGTTGATGAATATGTTTGTCAGTGTTCCTGAAATTGAGGATCCCGTTGGAAGCCCATCTTCTTGTAGGTAAAATCCCTTTTCAAATTGGAAATAATTTTCGGATTCGATTGCTTTGAGGGTTTTGCTATTTCATGAATATTGTCTGCAGGTAGTTTGTTGTATGTCAGTAAGTTTTCTTCAATTACTTTTTCTGTCTCTGTGGTGGGTATTGAAATGTACACGTTCTCTATGTCAAAAGAGATGAGTGACGCTGTTTGTGGAATGCGTAAGTATTTTATTTGTGTTATGAGTTCATTTGTGTTTTTCACCGTTCTGCTGTTTTTCATTTTATAATGTTGCATTATGATTTTGTTCATGTGTTTTGCCACGTGGTATGATGTTGCATTCATGAAATTATTATTTAGTGCAGGCCAGCCACGTATAATGCACCAGTCGTACGTAGAGAACTAGAGAGTAACGTTGTAGCAATAGAGACCAGGTTTCTTGGTGACGACGACTGTGTTAACACATATTGCTTCAGCGAACGGTTTAAGAACCCCTGTCCTTCAGAATCTGAAGTGAATAACGTAGCAAGGCATCTGTTTACCTTGTTATCATCTAACAGTGATAGCAGGGGTCCTTGTGTAGACTGATAATTGGCTAAAATAATCCCAAAGACTTGGCACGAGGAATGTTGGAAGAGGTCACATGAAAACATTTGTATTGTAACATGTCGAGAACAAAATTCAAGACACTTGTTACTTTTTCATAATACATGCTATATAATGGTTATTTTTATAATTTTTAATCAATTGGACCTCTCTGTGAATGGAAGAATGTCGCAAGATACGCATTCAACACACTCAGAACTTGCTGCAAGAGAACAGACAGGAAATTAAATTCTAGAATGAAACTAATTATTAGAAGAGTGATATTTTTTATCAATTATTTCATTTGACAATTTACAATAAGGAAAGGAAGAGGAATTTCTTGGCTATGGTTATCAAACTGAAGGATCCCAGTAATCACTTGGAATGATAATGGAAAACCCCAGAACAAAAAATGACTGTACCAGCCCTCCGTGCGTAGCCGTATTCAACCAGTCCTCGAAATGAAGGACACAACAACTAGATTAATAATGAGTGTGATATTTAATCATGTTTCATTATCAAGTCGTCATGACACGAATTCTAATACAATTTTTTTTTTAATTTGTGGCCATATCCTATGGGACCAAACTGCCTAGGGTCAGACACTACTTAATGAAACTTAAACTAATTTATGCTAAGGACAATACACACACCCATGCCCGAAGGAGGACTCGTACCTCCAACGGGGGAGCCACGCGAACCGTGGCAAGGCGCCCCAAACGCGCGGTCTTATAGAAAATAATGTGACACTCTACTAATGGTAGATACACATAATTTTCCTCGCATGTTGTTTATAGGGAAAGCAGGAAATTGCATTCTTGGAACAGTTAGCCAGATATTATCAATAATTATCCATTAATAAGAGAATTCCTCTTCATAAAAATGATATATTAATTTTAAAATCTACTTTACAGCTTTTAAATAAACGCAGTCTTACACTGTAATATCCTAGAAGCGTACGGACGCTTCTAAGATGCATCAGTGAGAAAGGCCAAGGAAAGAATCCTGACGTTATTCATGCAATGAGCAGATGGGATGAGAGAGCAAAAAGCCTTCAGCTTAAGTTTCGAAACCTGCAACTTGTGTAAAACGTCTACTGCAGGATGCTAAACTTATGCTGCAGGATGCTACACAATCTTTCTGCACAGCTTTTTAGGAAGTGCTCGCAACATAAACACGGCTCTTCGGCGAGTGTTCAGAGAAAAGTCGCTGCTACTCGTTTCGAAAAAGTTAACGTTAATAATAACCAGTCTCCTAAACGGCGTCAGGTCTACAGTCTTCATTACGTTAAACAGGTGTTTAAATGAACTTGAAATAAACAAGTCTTTTACTTTTCACTGATGAAGATTGTGGACAATTTTCTTGTCGTGGAGGTACCCACTTTCAGCTTTTAATCGTCAGAATGAATCTCGCTTTTACCTCGAAAGGTACGATCACCAAAACGTGCGTCAATACTCAATCTCCCTACCCAGTGCAAGAGTTTTAAACCACGAATTGTAACACACGATAGTTAACATTGATTGAATCGAAGTTTTGCTAACATCCAGAGTTAGTTCAAGCCTTGATATGGGAGCAAACTATTTCACGTGGGAAAATGGAAGCCAAATTATCAGTAGACAGGACGAAATGTCGTTGTCATCTAAGTACTTAGAGTCCGAATCGTATGTAAGTCGACACAGAAAGGCAAGGCGCAGTTGTCTACACAGTACTACTATCGCACGAAGTTTTAGGTTTCGTAGGCGTGTGCCCTGCACGTACCCTCCACTCATAGAGACTAGTCCATCGGGGTAGTCTGCCCGGCAGGATAGGTGTACTTGGTCGCCCCCGTCCCCCAAACACTAACCGCCCACAGCACAGGGGTAAATGTGCAGAGTGCCATGACCCACAAACGCAACCTCCAGTCTTGGCTTCCACTTTGCTGCCCAGATATCGTTTAAACGATTCTCCTTCCATCGGAGCTTCCCATCTAGGCTGTCCCAGGAAAGCGGTCTCCTTTATTTCTCTAATCAAATCACACGAAAAGAAAGCTGAATATTAGAGTTAAGTTAGAAGCTGAAAACGTCAGCTCTCGACCGTCATTTACTCGTGTATCAAACATACGAAAGTTACTACAGGAGTGAATACACCTACTTCTACATGGCAGCTCTGAAAATCAAACTTAAGATCCTGGCAGAGGGTTCATCGAACCACCTTCTGATAATTCTCCATCACTCCACTCTTGAACGGTGGACGAAAAAGACGAGTGTCTATACCTTTCCGTGCGATCTTTGACTTCCCTTACTTTATTATGACGATCGCTTCTCCACATGTATGTCGGGGTAAAAAAAAAATATTTTTGTATTCGGGGAGAAATTTGGTGATTGAAATTTCGTAATGAGATGCCGCCGCCACGAGAAGCATCTTTCTTTTAAAGATGTCGATCCCAAATTCTGTATCATGTCCATGACACTGTCTGCCCTAGTTCTCAGCAGTACAAAACGTGCTGTCCTTCTTTCAGCTTTCTCTGTGTACTCCGTTAATCGAATCTGATAGGGATCCCACGCTGCGCAACAGTACTCCAAAAGGGAACGGACAAGCCTGGTGTAGGCAGCCACTGTTGCATCATCTAAGTGTTCTGTCAATAAATCACAGTCTTTGTTTCGTCTTCCCCACAAGATTTTTTGTGTGTTCTCTCCTATTTAAGTTGTTTGTAATTGTAATTCTGAGGTATTTAGTTGAATTTACGGCCTTTAGATTTGATTGAAGTACAGAAGTACAGAAGTCTGACGATTTATTTTTAACATTCATTTCGACGACCTCACGCTTTTCATTATTTATGGTCAAATGGCAATTTTCGCACCATACAGATATCTTATCAAATTGTTTTGCAATCAGTTTTGATCTTCTGATGACTTTACTAGACGATAAATGACAGTATCATCTTCAGACAACCTAAGACGGCTGCTTAGATTATCTCCTAAACCTTTTATGTAAATAATGAGCAACAAAGGATCCACAACACAACGTTTTGGAGCCCCAGAAATCACTTCTGTTTTACTCAGTGGATTTTCTCAGTTACTACGAGCTGTGACCTCTCTGACAGGAAATCAGGATTCCAGTGGCATAACTCAGACTATGTTACATAAGCACTCAATTACAAATCCGTTGTCGACAGCACTCAACACTTCGTGTGAATAAAGAGCTAGTTGCGTTCCATGAGAAACATTTTTTCTATATCCGTATTGGCCATGTGCCAATAGAGAGTTCTCCTGGAGGCTATTCATAATGTTTGAACACATTATATGTTCCAGAATCCTGCTGCATATTGACGTTAATCACATGGGACTGTAATTTCGTGGATTATTTCTATCGCCTTCCTTGAATATTGGTGTTACCTGTGCAACTTCCCTGTCTTTGGTAACGGGATTGGTTGTATATTATTATGAAGTATGGAGTTAATGCATTAGCGTTCTCTGAAAAGGACCGTATTGGTATACAGCCTGAACGGTAAGGAAAGCTTTTATGATGTGGTTTAAGTTACAACACTACTCCGTGGATACATACTTCGAAGTTAATCGTATTGGCAGCTGTTATTAATTCGAATTCTGGAATATTTACTACCTCCTGTGTGGTAAGGGAACTTCGGAAGGCTATATTTAGTAACTCTGCTTTGACAGCACTATCGCATAGAGAGGGCATTGATTGTGTCTTGGCCGGCCGAGGTTGTCGAGAGGTTCTAGGCGCTACAGTCTGGAACCACGCGACCGCTACGGTCGCAGGTTCGAATCCTACCTCGGGCATGGATGTGTGTGATGTCCTTAGGTTAGTTAGGTTTAAGTAGTTCTAAGTTCTAGGGGACTGATGACCTTAGAAGTTAAGTCCCATAGTGCTCAGAGCCATTTGATTGTGTCTTGCCGCTAGCATACTTTATATACGACCAGAATCTTTTTGGATTTTCTGACATGTTTCGAGACAATGTTTCGTGTCGAAACTATTATAATCATCTTGTATTAAAGTCCACGCTAGATTTCGAGTGTCTGTAAAATATCGCCAATATTGGGAATTTTATGTATGTTTAAATTAGGCATGCTGTTTTCGATATTTCTGCAACATTTTTTAACCATTTTTGTGTACATGGGGATCAGCTAAGTCGTTTTTTAATTTATTCCGTATGAACCTCAAAATTGCTGTCGATGTTATTTTTTTGAATTCATACCACATCTGGAGTACACTTACATTGATAATTAGGAAGAAGTAGAGTTTAACTCTCAGGAAGACATCAAGCGAAATTTAATCTTCTCTTTTGAACACATATATTTTTCGTTTATTTTTAGTGGGTTTGGGGGTTACGATATTCAGTCTCGCTATGACAAGCCTGAGTTCACTAATCCCTGTATCCGTTTTGATGCTCGTTATTAGCTCAGGATTATTTGTTGCTAGTGGGTCAAGTGTGTTTTCATTACTGTTCACTATTCGAGTGTGTTCATGGACTAATTGCTCAAAATAATACATATGTCCTCTTGATGGGAGACAGCTGAGTGTGCGTCGAGCCAGGTCTTACTCGGCTGCATTGACGTATAGCAGCCGGGAACTGAGATCACATGACCTTCCCGTTTATAAATGCCTGTTTCGTATATTATACATGAATGGCTCAAATATGCGATGGAACTGAGTGGAAGTAAGATATGCAGCTTGTTTGTACTAGAGTATAAAGTGTTTCTTAATGTTGTCGTCAGGGTCTGGGTTGTAGCGTAAACTGTCATTGCAGCCAAGAGCACACTGAAGGTACGGGCATGTGATCAATTTCTAGATAATGAACGTCTAGGTAAGCAAGTACGCACTATAGTGACTCAGTAGCCGAGACCTCCACCCACGAGCTGCATCTCTCTCTGGTGAGATGCCAATATCGCTCATGAACCCCTTAGATCTAAACGTGCTGCAACGGAAGTTATTCAATTAGTAGGGAACCAAGATTTGCCTTCTTCAGAGCATGAGTTGATACATCGTCTAGTACTTGACTGCAATATGTAATATTTATTTTATGCAAAATCTTTCTGTATGTGGTGCCGTATTATAGCATAAAATAAATTAACAGATACTGAGTGAAACCAACTCTTAAGCTACGGTTACCTTCTGCTGGATTTACATGTGTAGTGCTGTTGAAGGTCCACTTAGATTTTATCATGACTCCTCTAGTCCATACGCTACTAAGACACAATTTAAAAAAAAAAAAAGGATGATCGTCTGATGAGTCTATTACGGTAAAAGGAAATTGAAGCTTTATTAGAATGGCTTCTGGGGGGGGGGGGGGGGGAGGGGGGGGAAATCACCTGCGGTCTATCGCCCCACTCAGTAGAGTTATGACTGGCAGTCATTGGAGAATGAGGTAAAAAATGGTTCAAATGGCTCTGAGCACTATGGGACTTAATTTCTGAGGTCATCAGTCCCCTAGAACTTAGAACTACTTAAACCTAACTAACCTAAGGACATCACACACATCCATGCCCGAGGCAGGATTCGAACCTGCGACCGTAGCGGTCGCGCGGTTGCAGAATGTAGTGCCTAGAACCGCTCGGCCAACCCGGCCGGCGGAGAATGAGGTATATATTTCTTTTTTTTCATGAAGGATACTAGACGCGCTGGATTCACACGCATCTCAAGTTGTCAGTGCAGTACGTTCGGCTCTGTGCGCTGTCTCCCTGCTGTATCGTTTAATGACAATTATAGTGTTTTACAAAATGACACCGCATGATATTCGGGAAATGTTAATGTCAACCGATTCTAGCCGAGCAATAACAACACTTACATTATCAGCGATCAAAAACGCTGTAGGAGTATCCACCGTGATATTAACCAAATCAGTGTGTATGGGGAAAAGAAGCAACGCCAGTATGAAGTACAGAGCTCTTTGTTCGCGACGAAGCCAAGTAAACAGCTGTCGATCCCGTCACCTGCTCTCCCTGAGGTTCGGTCTCATTCTCTTTCAAGTGGACAGACACTCATTGACTGTGACTCGACAGTGGCATGTCTGTTCCACGCAGTTAGGAAACACGGCGGTTAGCTACGTCACAACGCAGCGTGAAGCGTAGACGAAGATCACATATCCTGCGCACACTGCAGTTTCGCTAGCTTCACTGGTGTGTAACACTTAGGGCAACAATAACTTTCACATGACATGTCACTGCCAAGTAAGTTCTATGAAACGTGAATTATACACAGAAAAAAACTGCTACAGTATAGAACAGAAGACAACTGAAAAAATGAGGAATAAGTCGAATATAAATTGTAATTATATTCAAAGACAGTATTTACACTGAGGCCACCACGGTTCGTGATTGTTCCCTGCACATTATAAACGCCGGGATATGATTCTTAATGGATTGTGTCATCACCACAGATGGCAATGCATGCTGCGCAGCGTGCTCCCATGCTGGCCACAACGCTTGTGTGGATTACTTGTGGGAGAGCATTTCATTGCTTCACCAGTGCGGTTGATAACTACTAGATGAAAGTTTGAGCGTGTGTTACAGTGCGTCTCCCCACGGCATCCCACACGTGCTCATTGGGACTTAAAAATGGTTCAAATGACTCTGAGCACTATGGGACTTAACATCTATGGTCATCAGTCCCCTAGAACTTAGAACTACCTAAACCTAACTAACCTAAGGACATCACACAACACCCAGTCATCATTGGGACTTAAAGCGATTCCAGTCGCCGATTATCCTCTTGATCCTAGAGGTCCTCTGGCTGCACAGTCCCGTGTGGTCACGCATTGTCATGCATAAAAATAGTGACAGGGCCGAATGAACCCATGAAAAGACGCACATGGGTAAGCAGTACAGCGCCACAGTAACGTTGACCGTTGGGTGTGTACATGCTCGAAGATTTGGAGGTAAGTAGATCCATGATACATTATACTTACCGACACCACAACACCTGAACTACCGAAACTCTCACGTTCGAGACCGTTCCACTGTATATTACTTCTCAAACAGGGCCCAAGGCAGGCACAACGAATGCACCCAGAAAAACTGTCGAACGAGATCGTTTTGTGAAGGTGTTGTAGTGTATGTTCGTGGGGGATGGGGTTTTGGGGATAGGGTCCATAATGTTGCATGGGCACACTGACTTCCATATCTTTTAGTACCGCACACTCACAGCTCTAAGTTCTTGTGACGCCGTACTGCTTCCCCATGTGCGTTTTTTCAGGGGTGCATTCGGCCCTGACTCCAATTTTGTGTACGACAATGCGCGATCGCATCGAAGTGCGTGTGAGGAGGAGCTCCTGGATTCAGAAGATATTCGCTGAATTGACTGAGCTTGCTTCCCATCTAGTCCTTCCGACAATCATTTCTCTTTCGGTCTCTTCCCATTTTTCCGCAGCCATTTCGTCGTAGGTTTTCTGGACTTCCTATTTATTTAATTTCTCGGTGACTTGTACTTCTAAATTCCTGAATTGTCCTAAACACGTTTGTATTTCCCTCTTTCATCCATTAACTGAAGTGTTTCTTCAGTTACCCAAGGTTTCTTCGCAGGTACCTTCTGGATATCTATGTTTTCCTGTCCAACTTCTGTGATTGCCCTTTTCAGAGATGTCCAATCCTATTCAGCTGTACTGCCTACTGAGCTATTCCTCATTTCTGTGTTTATAGCCTTAGAGAACTTCAAGCGTACGTCGTCATTTCTTACTAAATACATACTCCACTTCTTTATAGATTGATTTTTCTTGACTAAGCTCTAAAACTTCAGCCTACTCTTCAGAACTGCTACATTGTCATCTCAGTGTATAGCCGCTTCGGGGTATGCCTTACAACCCAGTATCTGATATTGGAAACTGCCTGATCATGATGTAATGTAAATGAAATCTCCCGTATCACGAGGCCATTTTCAGGTATAACTCCTCTTGTGAATATTGAACAGAGTAATCACTATTACTGTGGTAGACAGAGATTGTAATACATCCATCAAGTTACTGAGGACGTATGTTGCAAGTGCTTGTCTGAGATGAAGAGGTTGGACACAGGAGAGAAATTCGTGGCAGGCGACATCAAACCGGTCAGAAGACTGATAGCTCAGAGAAAAGGAAAAAAAAGAAAGCATACGCATCATGCGGAAGTTACTTCCGCCCTTAAGTTTTGCCACCCATATATGTGTTGCACTTTAGTTCCACGGGACTATACACGTCAAGCACGTGGCTATGTCGTCAGAAAAAGTTAGTGTGTCCAGCAACTATCGACAAACTTTACGACGTTTGTTACCCTCCCTCACACACCACAGCCAAGTGAACACCACGCGGATTGGGAGAAACTCTAGTATGAACTACTAAGATACACGCCTCGTTACAGTATACCAGTTTAATGCTAGCTCATTTTTTGTTTTGTGGGAGATCCATTTTTGGTTTCAGCTGCTGAGACAAGATCGAATGCTGCATCTCTAATTCCATAATTTTCTGATTTGTTTAGCAATAAATCATGGTGTACACAGTCGAAAGCCTTTGTTAAGGAGATGACTGTACATGGCGTGATTCAGCTGCCTCTGACTATGGATTTTATGCAACCCACTCTGCCTTCAAATACAACGTGCTAATTTTATACTCTTTTGCTCGCTACGCACAAATTGTTAGTCTTGTAGAAATAATTAGAAGGATTTTTCTGCGGAAATTTAATGTAGTTACTTTTTATAGTGGGATACGTTATCACTAGAGGCTTATATTTCGAATTATTCATGTAAAACATCCAGAAGTGACTATCAAACACGTTTTTCTTGGATAACTCGAAAATCGTGCCCCCCCCCCCCCCCCCCCCCCCCGCCCCCCTCTCCAAGTGAAAATGCATTCGAGCACAAAATTTAAATACATTAAGTTTCCTACAAAAATAGTCTATTCATCTTTCCTGTAGGACTAATGGTTTCAGCATAATAAGCGAGAGAATACGAAAATCTCGCGCGTGGTTTATGAAGGCGTTGCGGGTTGCATAAAACTTATAAGTAGAGGCAGCTGAATCACTCCGCATATTTATTAGCAGCTTCTAGTATGCTGTTAAAGGCGAACTATATTGTTTACGAAACTGAAGAACAATTCTAAATCCGAACTGCGAATTTGTCAGAAATACGTGTTCATAAATATACAACTACTGTTTTGTGAGTTACTTTGTTGCCGTACGGTGTTCAGCGCTGTGTGAGGAAGATGGTTGCTCTTTCAATTGCAACAGGGTGCGCTGCACTAAGCCAGCCAGGCCGCTGATGAGCTCGCTCCGTAAATACCGCGGGCGTAGCGCAATGACTCTGCTGCCAACCAAACATCGTTAGGCGGTGGGTCCGTTAGGACACTGGATGGAGCGGCGCGTCAGCCTATATGGCGCGACAATCAGCTTAGTCGCCAGGAAATGAGGCCGCCAACGACACACACGCCGGATGACAGCCTTTCCCCTCGCGTGACAACGCCGCGCTGAGCGCAGCACTGCAATAGCCGCTCAGACTCTGCGCACCTCGAAAATAGGTGGCTCATACTGTTCTGGTTCGTATTGGACCTGTCATTAGTTCACGTTAGTTTCCTACCTGGTACAGCAATCACAGATTTGCCAATCAGCACCCACAAAGGAGACTACTGATGAAGTCATCGGCTTCATAAGTCACATCAGTTTGCAATCGCTGCCCTTAACCATTTTAACGAGAGCGATTAAATACCTGAAGATACCTCCACTGTTATCCATACGTTTATGCACATCAAGAGTTTCGAGTCTCTTCTTTTCCAGTTTTCTCAAAGTTCATGATTTAATTCCGGACAATGTTGTGATTCTAATGTAGATTATCACACATTTCTTCCTAAAATTAACGTCCATGTTTGATACCACTAAATTTCTTTTAGCGAGGAACACTCTCTTCGCCTGTAATAGACTACAAGGTTATTATAAATGACTGGAGCGACTTCATAGATTTTCTGTAGCTATATTATCTGATATATTATATTACAAGTGTTGCATATGTTCGGCCTAACTGATTTTGCAGACATAAAGTCGATATCCAGTTCTTCGCACGTTCAGCAAAGCGTTTACCTATCAATCTGTTCAAAAGCACTGTTGGCGCGAGCTCGTAGTCCTGGTATGTTTGCTGGGAGGCGAGGCCTCAACATTGAATTTTTCACGTTACCACCCATAAAAAATCCGCGTGAGGTTTAGCCGACTATGACACGAATTTCTTCACTCACTGCACGCCGACAGGCCGTTTTGTTATTGCAGAGCTTTAAACTGCGAATAACAGCTCCGAACAGAATTGATAGTTGGCGGATCTTTGTTGAAATGTCCTTGCGCTGCTGCGACAGAATGATGTTAATGCATTTCAAGCACAACATATTCTTTCTAGGTGCCTGTCGCCATCTTGCCAAACTACTTACTGCAGAGCTCTTGTAGCAGAAATCTCAAGTTCGGATGCAACATTACAAAACTTTTTGAGTTTTTATAAACGTTAAATTTTGCGAATATTTGACTGCTGATGTTGCTATAGTGAATTTATGAAATCGCTTAAATCATTTATGATAACCTTGTAATTATATTTCCTCATTGCTTCGTCCCTTTGTTACTGTGCTTACAAGGTATCAAAATTCCTTCACTCCATGTACTTCGTAGTCCCTAGTGTTGATGTTCAATTTATCAATAAATTTATTCTTGTTGCTCCTCATTACTTTCTTCTTTCTTTGATTTAGGCTCATTCCTTCTTCTCTATTCATTGCGCTGTTCTTTCCATTCGTGAAACAACGAACCTACCCAGGAATACCACACGGCGATGTCAGTGTTTAGGCAGATTCAACAGGCAGCAATCAAGAAAGAGTCAAGTAAGAATTTGGCTGTAATTAACATAAAGGTTCAATAGAAAATCCGCAATTACTGGTTTTCAAACAGATTTATAATTAATAGAGTCAAGAAGGATAACAAATCTATTTTAAGTAGGCGTTCATAAAAAATCAATCAGGAGATACATTCAGCACCAATTGGTAACGAATAATCCACTAATGTATCTAAAACATCCCCGTGAATTAAATGGCGTCCTAGCGGTATAAGTTCAGATATTTCCATTGTTCACTGAAGACAGTGTGCTGAAGAATACTACATCAGTATTAACTTCACCTGCAGACTAATAATTATACCTCATACGAATAGCATGTTTTTAGGTTAGTTAGGACCACCAAGTATGCATGGCACAGACAACGTACTAATGTTCATTTTTTCCCTGGACAACTGGTCAGGTTTTGATGAGTGGAGACGTGGACACAAAATGGAAGGTCTATAGTGACACGCTTGGTCCACTTCATGGAGCAGTTATGACCGTGCAGACTACATGAGGTAGAAAATAATGTGATGTTTTTGCGGGAAGACTGTTATATGGAGAGAATAAACAACTAAAACACTAAAGTGGGTACATATTAAATACCAATTATCATATTATCTATACCTATGGCTCGCCACGAAATCGTCTCCCTAATACCCGGTGTTTTGAAATCCTTCAAAATTCTGTCACGATTTAAACCAGTAATGAAATTTCCAAAAGGTAAGAAGCTACACGATAATGATCCATTGGAAACAGATCTACTGAAAATGGTGGCAACTGTTAATAACGATGACGTTTTAAACGGTCATTCTTCTTCCTCGCGAAGACCCAGGAATACAATGTGAGCCGCCTTGACGACCATTGGCAGAAATCCAGAATAGGAAACCTCCGTTGGCAAAATGACATGCTCAGTTCCTATATCTCGCAACAGGCAGGCTTTGGTCGCTGTCCTTCAAAGTGAGAAGCAGCGGGTCTATTTTTTTAAGCCTGAAGATTGCAGGGGTGTGGCGCCGGCTAAGTCATAAAATATATTTCCAGGAGGTTTTGCCCAACAGCTCTTATTCAGGGTGGCCCATTGCTAGTGACCGGGCCCAATATCCCACGAAATAAGCATCAAACGCAAAAACTACAAAAACGAAACTCGTCTAGATTGAAGGGGGAAACCAGATGGCGATATGGTTCGCCCTCTAGATGGCGTTGTCTTAGGTCAAATGGATATCAATTGTTTTTTTTTTTAAATGGGAGCCCCCATTTTTATTACATATTCGTGTAGTACGTAAAGAAATATGAATGTTTTAGTTGGACCACGTTTTTTGCTTTGTGATAGATGGCGCTGTAATAGTCACAAACGTGTAATTACGTCATATCACGTAACATTCCGCCAGTGCGGACGGTATTTGCTTCGTGATACATTACCCGTGTTAAAATGGACCGTTTACCAATTGCGGAAAAGGTCGACATCGTTTTTATGTAAGGTTATTGTGATCAAAATGTCCAACGGGTTTGTGCTATGTATGCTGCTCGGTATCCTGGACGACATCATCCAAGTGTCCGGACAGTTCGCCGGTTATTTACGTTATTTAAGGAAACAGGAAGTGTTCAGACACATGTGAAACTTCAACCACGACCTGCAACAAATGATGATGCCCAAGTAGGTATTTTAGCTGCTGTCGCGGCTCAGCCGCACATCAGTAGCATACAAATTGCGCGAGAATCGGGAATCTCAAAAACACCGGTGTTGAGAATGCTACATCAACATCGATTGCACCCGTACCATATTTCTATGCACCAGGAATTGCATGGCGACGACTTTGAACTTCGTGCACAGTTCTGCCAATGGGCACAAGAGAAATTACGGGACGATGACAGATTTATTGCACGCGTTCTATTTAGCGACGAAGCGTCATTCACCAACAGCGGTAACGTAAACAGGCATAATATGCACTATTGGGCAACGGTAAATCCACGATGGCTGCGACAAGTGGAACATCAGCGACCTTGGCGGGTTAATGTATGATGCGGCATTATGGGAGGAAGGATAATTGGCCCCAATTTTATCGATGTCAGTCTAAATGGTGCAATGTATGCTGATTTCCTAGGTAATGTTCTACCGCTGTTACTACAACATGTTTCACTGAATGACAGAATGGCGATGTAATTCCAACATGATGGATGTCCGGCACATATCTCGCGTGCGGTTGAAGCGGTATTGAATAGCATAATTCGTCGAAGCACCACACCACGGCCCGCACGTTCACCGGATCTGACGTCCCCGGATTTATTTGTGTGGGGAAAGTTGAAGGATATTTGCTATCGTGATCCACCGACAACGCCTCTCAACATGCGTCAGCACATTGCCAATGCATGTGCGAACATTACGGAAGGCGAACTACTCACTGTTGAGAGGAATATCGTTACAAGTATTGCCAAATGCATTGAGGTTGACGGACATAATTTTGGGCATTTATTGCATTAATGTGTTATTTACAGGAAATGACGCTGTAACAGCATGCGTTCTCACAAAGGTAAATGTGTCACTTTGGAACAACCGAAATAAAATGTTCAAACGTACCTACGTTCTGTATTTTAATTTAAAATACCTACCTGTTACCAAATGTTCGTATGAAATTGTAAGCCATATGTTTGTGACTATTACAGCGCCATCTATCACAAAGCGAAAAAAGTGGTCCAACTAAAACATTCATATTTCTTTACGTACTATACGAACATCTAATAAAAATGGGGGGTTCCTATTTTAAAAAAAACGCAGTTGATAGCCGTTTGACCTATGGCAGCGACGTATAGCGCGCCATCCATAGGGCCATCTGGTTTCCCTCTTCAAGCTAGACAAGTTTCGTTCTTTGTAGTTTTTTCGTTTGACGCTTGTTTCACGAGATATTTGGCCCGGTCGCGATCAATGGACCCCTCTGTACATTTGAAAAAATGTCATATGACCGGCATGAGCTGCTGGTAAAATATTTTATTTATGCAAGCAGTTTCAGTCGTCAGACTATCATCAAGTTAATAAACGTATTCACAAAATCACTTTAGGCGAAATATAAAATCTTTATCGTCAGTTGATGGAACTGTGAATAATAGGCTGTTATCATATTGTAGCAAAAGTTAGGTCGTCAGTCTACAAAAAGTGCGAGCAGCGTTAACGTCGAATACAGTTTCAACATGAGAAAGTGCACTCCATAGAACAGTTTTATAGATTGACGACGTAATTTATACAATGTATGGAAGTGAAACGTGGACGATAAATAGTTTAGACTAGAAGAGAATAGAAGCTTTCGAAATGTGGTGCTACAGAAGAATGTTGAAGATTAGATGGGTAGATCACATTACTAACGAGGAGGTATTGAATAGAATTGGGGAGAAGAGGAGCTTGTGGCACAACTTGACTAGAAGAAGGGATCGGTTGGTAGGACATGTTCTGAGACATCGAGGGATCACAAATTTAGTATTGGAGGGCAGCGTGGAGGGTAAAAATCGTAGAGGGAGACCAAGAGATGAATACACTAAGCAGATTCAGAAGGATGTAGGTTGCAGTAGGTACTGGGAGATGAAGAAGCTTGCGCATGGTAGAGTAGCATGGAGAGCTGCATCAAACCACTCTCAGGACTGACGACCACAACAACAACAACGTCAAGAGCGTATGATTCGTAGTTTTATTATATGACGATAAGGATTTTTAAATTTCGTCTAACATGATGCTATAAACACTTTTATGGACCTGATGATGCTCAGACGGCTGGAACTGGTTGTATAAATAAATCATTTTTCCTGTGGCTCAAGCCGGCTAAATGAGTTTTTCAAATAAGCCATAAAAAGTATGACTGCTACGGTCGCAGGTTCGAATCCTGCCTCGGGCATGGATGTGTGTGATGTCCTTAGGTTAGTTAGGTTTAAGTAGTTCTAAGTTCTAGGGGACTGATGACCACAGATGTTAACTCCTATAGTGCTCAGAGCCATTTGAACCATTTGAACCATAAAAAGTCTAGCCGTCGTCACATTCTGCCCATTGAGTTTGAGCTTCGAGACGGCCTTGCATCAGCAGCTTCTTTACAGCCGCGGGAGCGTTTTGCTGCAGGCATTTACCGCTTTGCAGTTATTGGCACTTTAGTTGTTTATAATGTGGAACGTCGCTCACGCATGCACAGCTTCTCGCTCGCCCGGTGAGTGCGAACATCTCGCACTACGACCACAGACTATTGGCGACAGCTACGTTGAACGGTTCACCGGAACAACCCACACCTGTCACTTTCATCTGCTCTCTTGATTCAGTAGTCTCTCTATCAATATAATATACTTCACTAAGTTTTCATTACACGTTCTCTGTGAGATTTATCATTGCGTCACTGTTGGCTACAACTACTACTCTGCCCGAACAGGCCATGAAGGTCCAACGGTACCGACCGGTCGCCGTGTTATCCTCAGTCCGCAGGCGTCGCTGGATACGCATGTGGAGGGGTATGTGGTCAGTACGCCGCTCTCCCGGCCGTATGTCAGTTTACGAGACATGAGCCGCTACTTCTCAACCAAGTAGCTCCTCAGTTTGTCTCACAAGGGCTGAGAGCACCCTACTTGCCAATAGCGCTGGGCACACCGGATGGTCACCCATCGAAGTAGTAGCCCAGCCCGACAGCACTTAACTTCGGTGATTTGACGGGAACCGGTGTTACTGCTGCGGCAAGGCCGTTGGCGTCACTGATGGCAGCTGTCGGCTAACTACGATCTTTTTGGTTATTACTGTTGTGGACTGGCAAGACAGCCAATCCACTATGACGGGAAGCCGATAGGCACGCGTTTACGCTCACGCAGGCTGGCGTGAGGTCTGGAGCAGGTAAAGTAATTATACTAGCAAGAAAAGTACGTAGCTGCCGGAATACTTAACTTTAATTCATAATTGGTGAACATCGGTCTGACGGTACATGCATCACAAGATAACTAGCAAATGATAATGGCGCCTTGCTAGGTCGTAGCAAATGACGTAGCTGAAGGCTATGCTAACTATCGTCTTGGCAAATGAGAGCGTAATTTGTCAGTGAACCATCGCTAGCAAAGTCGGCTGTACAACTGGGGCGATTGCTAGGACGTCTCTCTAGACCTGCTGTGTGGCGGCGCTCGGTCTGCAATCACTGACAGTGGCGACACGCGGGTCCGACGTATACTAACGGACCGCGGCCGATTTAAAGGCTGCCACCTAGCAAGTGTGGTGTCTGGCGGTGACACCACAATTACGTTAATATTTTCGTTTCTCAAGCTAACAGTTTACTGCGTCCGCCATCGATGACGAAGATATTATACATTCTGCAGTGCTCTAAAATTAATTGGAATCTGTGGCTTACCCGCTTGAAGAGCTTGTCTTTCTACTCGCAACTCATGAAAACTATGTCTTTCATCAAGATTTCAAGTCCCTAAGCCCTTCAGCTTAGTGCCCATTTGCCTGAATTACTTGACTTAGTGTACTTCCAGAATATCTGAAACACGAGCTCCTGAGATATTCTTCCGTATTTTAACGCCAACTGGAGAGCCCGCCCTGCTTCAGTAACTCATACTCCTATATTATTACTTGAAATACACAAATGTGCAAAAGTCGTGCGACAGCGATAAGCACATATGTATACAGATGGCACTAGTATCGCAATCACAAGGTATAAAACTGCAGAGTATTAGCGGAGCTTCATTTGTAATCGATCGATTGACTTGTAAAGGTCTCCGACGTGATCATTGTCGAACGACGGGAATGATCAGACTTCGAACGCGGAATGGTAGTTGGAGATAGAAGTATGGCGCATTCTATCTAGGAAATTGTTTGGGAATTTAATATTCCGAGAGCCACAGTGTCAAGAGTGTGCCGAGAAACCCAATTTGCAGGCATTAACTCTCGCCACGGACAATGCAGTGGCCGATGGCCTTCACTTAAAGATCGACAGTAGAGGCATCTGCGTAGAGTTGTCAGTGCTAGCAGAAAAACACCACTGCGTTAAATAAGAACAGAAATGAATGTGAGATGTACAACTAACGCACCCGTTAGGACACTGTAGCTAACTTTGGAGTTAATGGGCTACGACAGCAGACGACTGACGTGACTGCCTTTGCTAACAGCAAGACATCACCTGCAGTACCTCTCCTGGACTCGTACCACATCGATTGTACCCTAGATGACTATAAAACCGTGGCCTGGTCGGATGAGTCCCGATTTCAGCTGGTAAGAGCTGATGGTAGGGTCCGAGTGCGACGCACGCCTCACGAAGCCATGGACCTAAATTGTCAACAAGGCACTGTGCATTCTGGTGGTTGTTTCGTAATCGTGTGGGACATGTTTACAATCAATGAAATGGATCTTCTGGATCTTTGGCTACGTACAGACCATTTGCAATCGTTCACGGACGTCACGTTCCCAAACAGCGACGGAATTTTTATGGCTCACATTGTGCCATGCAATCGAGCTACAATCGTTCGTGATTGGTTTGAATAACATTCTAGACAGTTCGAGCGAATGATTTGGCCACGCAGGTCGCCAGACACGAATCTCATCGACAATTTAAGGGGCTTAATCGAGAGATTATTTTCTGGACAAAAACCTTTCGCAATTACGAATGGCTATAGAGCCAGCATGACTCAGTGTTTCTACAGAGAACCACTAAAGATTTATTGGGTCCATACCATGTCGGGTTGTTGCAGTACGCCGGATAAAAGGATGTGCGACACGATATTAAGAAGTATCCCATGATTTTCGCCCGTCAGCGTTAACGTATAAATTGTACCACATTTTCACGTAAGACAAAACAGTAAGAAAGATTCATCCACTGCCATTGGCTGATATTGCTGAGTACTGCTTTCGCACAGTGATAGTCAATAAAATGGTCGTGAAACTTGAACTGATTCTTCCACCGAAGTGGCTACCAAAGGACGAATAGTATCGTGAATAAATTTAGTATTGAGTCTGGAGCTTGTTATGCTTAGAACTCGATCCAACGCTTGTTCTAAGCTCACAGAAGTAAGAAAAAAGGATTTGTTTGATAGTTAAAACTTTCACATACAGTTCAAGCGATATTTCAGAATTTCTGAAATGATTTTAAAGAATAATGGATTTTCTCTGTGAATATACGGTTATATGTTGATCGTAAATAAGATTGATAACATGCTGCCTGACAACAGAAGTGAAGCAACTAGAAGACATGTTCGGATGTCAGTGTAACTTCATACACGTACAAAGCACGGAGGGCGTGTAAGTGATTAAACATGCAATTCTCTGTGACATGTAGAACTGTCAGCAATAGTGTTGTTCACGTTTAACGTCACAGGAGTGATAGGATATATAAGGGGTCTAAGCAGCGTGAGATGTTGAGCCATCACTGACAAGGACACGGAAATTCCATAAACTCGGGTAGCCTACCGTTATCAGTTCCTGACGTAGATTGAAAATTAAGATTTTTGGGCCCTTCGGGTGTGACAGTCTCCCGACATTGGACTACGAAGACGTCGGGGGGAGGCACGGTCGTTGTCAAAGTTCCGATCGACGATCACAAGAGAGGATACTGTATAGTGCACCAGTCACATGATAACCCCTTTCACATATGCAGCTGCCAATCGAAGACAGTAATGGACTCCATGCAACATTCCGTGTCAGTCTCCACCGCTAATGACAGTGTCGCAGCAACTGGACTAAGGAATTACAGTCACGCAGGTGGAAATGGGAGATCAAGAATGAAGCGCTGGGAGTAAAAAAAAGTGCAAGGCAGGGATACAGGCTTTCGACCCTCCTCTTCAGTCTACACATCGAAGAAGCAAGGACGAAAAGGAAAAAAAAAGGTTCAAGAGTGGAATTAAAATTCAGAGTGAAAGGAGATCAGCCGCTGACGACATTTTTATCTTCAGTGAAAGTGGAGAAGAATTACAAGACCTGCTGAATGGAATGAACAGTCTAATGAGTATAGAATACGGATTGATTGTAAATCGAAGGAAGACGAAAGTAATGAGGAGTGGTGGAAATAAGAACAGCAAGAAACCTACGATCACCGTTGGTGATCAAGAAGTAGACGAAGTTAAGGAATTCTGATACCTAGGCAGCAAAATAACACATGACGTACGGAGAAAAGGGAACAAAATGTAGACTAGCTTTGGCAAAAAGCGCATCCCTTGATAGGAGAAGTCGGCTAGTACCAAACATAGGCCTTAGTTTGAGGAAGAAATTTCTCAGAATGTATCCTGGCTGCACAGCACTATATGGTAGTGAAACATGGATTGTGGGGAATCCGGAGAAGAGGAGAATAGAACCATTTCAAAATGTGGTGTTGCTGAAGAATGCTAAAAGCTGGGTAGACTGATAAGCTAAGGAATGAGGAAATTCTGCAGAGGATCGGCGAGGAAGAGGAAGGGTTAGGTTGGTGGGACATCTGTTAAGACATCAAGGAACGGTACTAGAGGGAGCTGTACAGGGTAAAAACAGTAGAGGAAGTTAGAGAATAGAAGGCATCCAGCAAGTAAATGAGGACGTAATAGCGTCGCAATGGGTTCAACGATAGCGGTTCTGCGCGCCCTGGATGACATTCGTCGATGAGTATGACGGCCACGTGGGCAGACGTTCCATTCTTTGAGTGTTCTGCAGAGACATAGCGCTGTTGCTGCTGGCGTCATGCGTCAGTAGCCATCGGATATGACTTCAGGTCACGGCTAATAGTGACTGAAGGGGATGTGACGGCCCGAGGTTACGTCACGAATATGATGCACCTTCATGTGCTGCCTCGCCGGCCACGGTGGCCGAGCGGTTCTAGGCGCTTCAGTTCGGAACCGCACGACTGCTACGGTTGCAGGTTCGAATCCTGCCTCGGGCATGGATGTGTGTGATGTCCTTAGGTTAGTTAGGTTTCAGTAGTTCTAAGTTCTAGGGGACTGATGACCTCAGCTGTTAAGTCCCATAGTGCTCAGAGCCATTTGAACCATTTTGTGCTGCCTCTCATGAGACAGTTTGGTGGTGCCGGTTTCCAACAGGACAATGCTCGTCCACACTTGACACGTGTCTCTGCGAACTATCTGCGTGATATTGAGATAGTACGAGGCCAGCAGGTCCTTAGATTTGTTGGTAATAGAATATTTGTTGGTCCATGCTGGACGTAAACATTATTCCAGTGCTAGTGTCCGGATATAAGAATTCACTTACTATAGTTGTGAACAAGCTTGCCTCTGGAGGGAATACAACAGCTTTGTGACATACTTCTCAACCGAATCAGTGTATGCATCCAGGCCAGAGCGGGTCCAATTTCATTTTGATAAGGGAGCTAATACTGCCAAATTCTTTGTAAATTTTGCTCGATACTGTAATCTTTGAAATAACATCACATATCCATTCGGCTCTTGAAGTTTCAGTTCGTTTTCTGCTAGCATTCTGGATGTTCCATTTTTTTATTGTTTGTCAGGCAGTGTATTATTTTTGCCAGTATGAAGTTGGGACTAGGTTTTCCTCTATCTAATTTTAGTGTGGTATAGAAGTTTGGAGAGGCTATTGGTTCGTCTCGTTCGAAGGAAGGGATTTAACCAAAGTTGGAGACCACTGGTCTAGCAGAGTCTTGAAGTTACTAGAAAGATGATGGAGTGTTTTCTTAGGTGTGAGATCGTTTCTTTCCAGTTAATTTAATTTTTTTCAGAAGGTTTAAGCATGTATAGAATAAATTATCCTTATCCCCTGTTATATGATACCAATACTTACACCTAATTAAGAACTTTCTGAAGGATATTATTCTATATGAAATCAATGTTGAAAATTCTCAAATAGCGATTGTAATCCAATGATATCTGAAAATATGTTGCGTTAGTCTTCGTGACATTGTCTAAGTGTGACCCTCTCCGATGGAGACTAAGTAATAGTCCTTCTTCGAACATGAAATTTCGAAATGAAATCTCCCGCTACGTCTTACTTCCAACTGACATCTCCTCTGCTTTCCCAATCACTTTTTACATCTGCAGAACACATCTTAAACCATCGAAAGCCTCTTTTACTAGGCACAGAATATAGTCAGCCATCCCTCTTTCATTTAACTATTTCTCTGTCCCTATATAAACGAAACATCGTGTTAGCTGCCGAAATTTCAGTTCTTACTTATTTCTGCGTCATCAAGGCACACAGACGACACAGAGAAACCGGAAAGTATTACGCGATAGTAGTTGGAGGATCAAGACTCACTGTACAGCAGCTTTCAAGGTATCTGTTGCTGTCGCAGTCGAGTAGCAGGTAGAATTCACCACGCTCCGAGCTGGGTTGTTATGCGCCGATCGCTCGGCACCCACAGGAAGCCGCACTTGGAAGCGCGAGACGACGCTATCGGAAAAATAACAAGAAGAACCTCGCTACGGGAGCGGCTCCACAGGAGATCGCCGTTAACGGTCTTCTCTCACGTTTGCAGCAGTTTTTTGCCGAAGTCAGCATCTGGGAACAGGGCACAACGTGGCGAGTTCGAATGCTTTCCAGTATTCGTGGCGAGTTTGAATGCTCTTCAGCGTCCCTGTTGTTCCTGTCTTGCCCTGAGCTACAATGGTAGATTTATAGTATGGGCTTTTATAGAATTTCGGACACTGATCATGTAATACGAGAATAAAAACTCTTCCGCTGTATTTTCTTCGTTTTGCTGTGATGTAGCCGACCGGTGTGGCCAAGCGGTTAAAGGCGCTACAGTCTGGAACCGCGTGGCCGCTACGGTCGCAGGTTCGAATCCTGCCTCGGGCATGGATGTGTGTGATGTCCTTAGGTTAGTTAGGTTTAAGTAGTTCTAAGTTCTAGGGGACTTATGACCTTAGAAGTTAAGTCCCATAGTGCTCAGAGCCATTTGAACCATTTTTTTTTTTTTTGCTGTGATGTAACAAAAAATAATTTTAGATTGCATGCCGAAAGTAGTCTTTGAGAAACTGGCTAGAAAGTTTGGAAAAGGTGGTGAACTAATTTATGCTCATATTCTTTTTTGACTTGAATTTGACCTTCGTGCAAGACTGACATTATTTTTAATGTTACTCCATTAAATGTGTGGAAACATTCTTTATTAGATGCTACGCTCTACATATTTTGATAGAACATAGCAATCGAACCTCCAATTACGTTATGAACAGTTCTTGTCACCGGCAGAATATACGTACATTCCATTCTACCCGAAAAATAGCCCACAATTATGACTTATGATAATCAACTTACAGCAGTGACAAAATGAATTTCGTAAAAGACTAGATATGTTCGTTCGCTCTTACAGTGTCTTTCAGTGTACTCGGTCGCTTTTAGGAAGTCCACATGCTCCCGTCATCATCCTCGTCATCATCATCATCATCATCATCATCATCATCCTCGTCGTACTCGTCGTCGTATCTGTCGTCGCCATTATCGGTTGTCACCGTCGTCATCTCCATTGTCATTGTCGCGGCACTGAGCCGCGAAATCACCTGTTCACTCCACGCCGATTGCACCATAGAAAAATTAGTGAAGTTTTCCGATCTGTGAGTGTGTTACGACGCTAGATTTTACACTAATCCAGCGTGACGTACCAGGACAAGCAGAAGGAAAAGCATCAGCTGATGTAGCCCTACCCAGTAGCCTAATGTAAGAAAAAAACTTAGAAATCCTGTTGGCTTTTGCTGCTATGTATCGTTACTCACAACATCTCGGTTCAGGAACAATGTACACTACATCCAGAAACATTCGTGTGAAGTTATGTCCCTGAAAGCAAATTAAACTATTAAAACAATAAAAACACCATATAACCAGTCACTAAAACGTACATTTATCAGACGCTACGCCATTTGGACGCTTAGTTCCACTGCGATGTATTCTTGGCAGCTACGCGGTCGAACTAATACTTTTGGTTGTTGCTTGAAGAAGGAGCGTTTCCCTCGAAACTAGCAGTGGCAAAAATATAAATAAATTTCAGCGATTACTTGTGATTATATTGTTCTCACCATCTGAACTTACGTTATTGGCTGCAATAACGCCACGGTAAAATCATATTTACGAACATCAACCGTACTCTTGTAGGTCATATGTATGTAAAGGTGAGCTACTCGATCTTGACAAGCATCATAGGATACTAGTGAAATCTTTTTCACTGGCTACTGACTGAAATTCGGTATTATACTCCAGTGGCTCACACTCGAGGATTCCCTATAGGTGGATGTGGTCAAATAGGGATTTGTTCCTCATGAAATATGTTGCAATGTAGTAACTGAAACTATTCAACGCCTAGAAGCATTTGGAACAGAGAGATGTATTTTGAACTGGGTGACAGTCAAAAGTATACTCTAGAGAGGTTGCTCTCAATAATTGTTTACAGTAATTTGACTTTCTTTCGGCTGAAGACGCGCTCGTTTTGTGTTTCAGAAATCGTTCATATCATCAGCAGTTGGTTACTGTACCGTACAATAACTTTAAAGTATTTGTAATTTTCTTTTTCCCAGGCATCAAAGTCTAAGACAAGTATTAGTGAATCATTTACTCTAACTTAATGGCTCAATTTCAGTAGTTGCAGGGGCAACAGTCTGGATGATTGACTGATCTGGCCTTGTAACATTAATCAAAACGGCCTTGCTGTGCTGGTACTGCGAACGGCTGAAAGCAAGGGGAAACTACAGCCGTAAATTTTCCCGAGTACATGCTGCTTTACTGCATGGAGAACTGCATCAAACCAGTCTCAGGACTGAAGACCACAACAACAACAACATGGCTCAATTCTCTGTGGTTCACTGATCGGAATAACAGAAGACAAATTGAAGAGAATGCTGCTCATTGCTCGTTGTCTTTGCTGTGTGTGTACTATAAAGTGGGAGGTTTGAAAGCAATCCGAGCTTATTCAAGCGTTACGTTTGTGTACAAGGATTCTTCGCCAAAACTTTACCGACTAGTCCCCTTTACAACAACGAGGAGCCTGTAGTCACAAATCTGGTAAAACCAGTATATGAGACAAGTTAAGCCGCTAAACATCTTGGTGTCACTGGTGACGGGGGAATAAAGCGAAAAAAAGTGAAGTCGTGACGTTAAAATGTAGCTCTGAGGTCGTGAAGATAACCAGGACAACAATATAATGACTCAGATTTGTTACTATTTTTTACCAAATTTTTTGTTACACATCTTATTTCCCACCTCCCTCATCCCAACTAACGCATTTCAAAGACGAAGAAATGTATTCGCAACTAGAGAACACGATTATACATCAGGTGTACAAATGAATAGTATTTCATGAAAATTTGTGCAGGACCGTGACAATGACCGGGATTTCTCGCTTATCGCGAGTGGTCACCTCAACCACAAACCCTTTTCGTCCTTAACAAACGATTGAGATCAATGTAGGACGCCCTCCAGTCGATAAAGTAATGAAAATTGACGATCTCAGAACAATATGACGCATTTTATTATTATTATTATTATTATTATTATTATGATAATTATTATTATTATTACTTTAAGCAAATGCTTCTTACTGTGAGAAGAGTGACTGTCTAAAACGTAAACGTCAATGTGCGATTAGCATCAATAACAAACAAAAGTGAAATGGAAGTAAGAACGCCGGCCGAAGTGGCCGTGCGGTTCTAACGCTGCAGTCAGGAACCGCGAGACCGCTACGGTCGCAGGTTCGAATCCTGCCTCGGGCATGGATGTGTGTGGTGTCCTTAGGTTAGGTGATGTAGAAGGGCCGTATGTGTGGTTTCGACAGCAACACTCTGAGGTCCACAGGAGATGGCGATGGTTAAGTAGTAGGGATCATGGCGAACCATAGCCAGATGTTGTTCTAGAGAACCTCGACAAATGGCGATGGGAGTAATATCAGTGTGGTCGTGATCCAGTAGTCGCCAGGTGGTTACTGTGTGACCCTGAGTTGCAATACAGCTGAAACGAAGGTGTTCGCATCCCAGGCCCGTCTTTAGCTGGCTGTCATAAATTGTAATGGCAAGACATCTGCAAAAAAGAATGGCAACATGGTAAGTGATAAACTGATCCCGCTTTTCAGCTGTATGGCTAATCACCTTCCCATGTAGGTAGAATGCAGATACCACCTACCTGAAGGGACCTACAAAGGCAGTTGAAATACGCTAATTACCCCCTGTTCAAGTCCTGCATGTTCCACAGTTACATCACCGCTGTGTTCATCCAGGTGACAGAATTTAAGAACACATCTAGATGTATGTAGAATTCTATCACATACCTCGTCATTAATCAGTTTCACATACACCACACTGCTCACTGTAGACAGATGGATTCCAGTAAGCTCATTATAATCAATCTTTACATCATTTCTTATAAACTGTTCGATTTCGGACGGCTTTGAACACGATTATTTAGTCGAAAAGCTGATCTTTAGTATCCATTTCCGGCGGGCATAAGCCATTTCCCAAGAAATATAGTGCGATAAGACAGCTGAATCATGTAAACGAGTTCGCGCGCAAGCTGAATGGCCAGGACATAAACGAGACATCCGCGGCCCTACATTGTCGAAGGTAGACTGAGCATTTTAGCTGTACATGGATGCCTCCCTGACTTACCCAAACTTCTGGAAGTCACTGTGTCCATGTCCTATGCCCGCATACCTATTCATTTGATTCCTACACACGGAAGGACATTGCTATTCTCGTCGTATTTGCCTTGCTGTGCGTGTAGTACAGGTTTTGCAATATTTGTATTTTCCAGAGTCTGAATAGTACTGTACAAATTTCCTTCCGATATGCATGCATGCAAAGGAAATCGCTTATGATGAGAACGAAATCAAGGCTCAAGTCTCTGGCAGACTTAAATTTTCATGAGCCACTATTCATTTTTACTGCTGATGTATAAAAGGATTCGCAATTTTTGAATACATTTCATCGATTTTATAAGGCTGTAGATCGCCGGCTGTGTCTGTTCCTTCGAGCATTCATGAATGTCCAAAGGACATAGTATAGTACTATTCAGACACTGCAAAATCTTGATGTTGCAAAACCAGTAACATATTTCTATATTATGATCTCTCAGTCGACTATCTGAACAGAATTTATTTAAGATAATTTATAGTATGGAATTTACACAGTGATTGTAAAATTACCTATGTTCACTGCCATATACACTTCTTTGCTTAATCACCATTAACGGCTTCACTCTCTTATGAACTGCTGTTACACCTGGTCTCTATTCAGATGCATCTAGCTCTAGACAGTGCAGTTTATGTACCTGCATGTAGCAAATGCGATGACCCGCTCTTTCGCCTTCTGTCAGCTCTTTGAAAAATATGAATCTTAACTGCACGGCAACCACCCATTTGCAGTATATGGTCAAAGTCGACATTACATTGCTGGAAGAGGAGGGAGAACAGATGAAAACAGTTACGAACTAAACCCAATATTTATGTTTTAATTTCAAGAATTTAATTAAAGTTGCCGGTTAAATTGTCGATGTGGGATTATCCTCGACCAGCACCGCACCGTTCTACTGTGTTCCGATTATTAAACATGACTCGTAACGGAGCTGATAACATATATCCCGATCACACTGTTACTGTGAGCCCAGCGGATATAAGGTAATTCGTATTAGGGCATTCGTTCCATTGCACTGTTTGGACAGAAACAAGCGCAGTGGGTATTTGCTACATTTCATATTCGAAAGGTCGTTCAGTCGGAAAAGTTACTCCAAATAAAATAAGCTTATTTTCTGTTTACTTGCACTATTTTAGAAATAACATTTTCCGTCTGAACACTTATAAAATGGATTTATTCACGATCACGTTGCCGGCCCACTATGCCATTCTCAAGGGACATTTCACATTGAAGTGCGTCTGTACATCGGCATCTCTTTTAACAAGACATTGGTCTTGCGTCAACCTGGTTTACATGTTGCATATGCATAGTGAGATAAGTGAGGTTGACTCGTGTCTTATTATGCATATAGAATCCCTAAACATGGCGGACACAAGGAAAGTAGCCACTCAAAAGGAACGATTATCCCCTGGTGTACATAGTGATGAGTTGTCACTTGACAAAGGCATAATGGGCCGACATCTCGATCGTTAATCAAATTAATTTATTTAATAACAGTACATACGGAAAATGATGCCATCAATAGATATGTGAAAGGTCGCAAGCTCCTGTTCTTTTCAGTGCTATACAACAGCATAAGTGGGCTGGAGGAAGAATGTGAACATCCTGGCACAAATGAATTACTTCTGGAGATTGTTACGATCTTATCTACGACGCACAGCTTTGGCCTCTGTTGCACGTTGTGTCATATCTTCCGCAGCAAATATTTAAATAACAATTATTGCGTTAGCCGAATTTTCCTTCGGTGCTTGGCAGTACAAGATAACAATATTAACAAGGAAACACTTCCGAATGTTATACAAAGTTATATACATTTGGTAACGAACCGGCTTTCGGCTTCTTAAGGACTCCAAACACGAGCGATGGATTCCTTCGTAGATCGCACGTGTGTGGGAAAATCGCATCGATCGGTCGCTGATAGCTGGGCGCTTTTCATTTACAGACAGTTTCATGGATCGCATGCGATTCGGGCAGCAATATGGTTGCCCATCTGGTTATCAGCCGTGTGTGGCAATACGGCTGCGATTCATTTCCCTAAGATTGTCCAATTTTGTTTCCTTTTACTTTGACCACGTTGAGGAAGACCTAACTACTCCAAGACGCGAAATGGGGGCCGTAGTTGCCATTTATATGAAGAAGTACTGCAAAATACGTCCTCAGGTTCTGCAGTGATTAGCATTTTGTAGCTTATGCTGAATGACTAGAACTGATGGGAGGTTCCTGGTAATAGTCATTATACACTGGGCTCCATCTAATTATTCTGAACTATTTATGAAACAATTTCATCTGTAACTTCTAAATAGACTGCCGCGTAGCTACCGTATTGCTAAGTGGACATTTGAATTTAAGTATTCAAGCCAATCTATTACATTGCTACACCAAAGACCCTTGTCAACCAAATTCTCCCTTCTACAATTCGTGACAAGTGTTGTGTTAATCAGCAGTGTTACTGTTGACAACATTTCTAACGACATGTCGAGACTCCAAAACAAACTGTGAACTGTGTTTACTTGAAGTTAAAATGCATATGTAAATAATAAATTAAAACGCAAGTTTTTTAAATTTATTTTTTCGAGTATTTGTGGAGATACAGATCAGCTGCGACTGCTGCTAACCATAGCTGATCCTTTGCCACAGCAAAACGTATCGACTCATTGGCGGTCGAGATACTGGTCGAAATTGCTGCACTAATCGCTCGTGTGTGGCGGAGTCGCTGCGATCCTTCACTTGTGTGTCGGGTCCCTTAGGGTATAGTCAGCTGACAACGGAATACTGTAAAGACAGATAAAATGACGGACGAGCTACACAGATATTGTTTATACAAAAGTAGAAAATGACATATATCATCACTTATGTCACGTAGAAATATTTACATTAACGACAAAGGAAATAAAGCTTTGTGTGGAGATAATTTAACGATTTACGAAAAATACACTTGAATTTACAACTTTAACGTATTATTTGTAATTAAAGTTTAATTTAACAAAGGGGAATACGGAAAATTAGTTTGGTCATTAATTCTGGGGTAGCATTGTTTTTTTTTTTTGTTTTGTTTTTTCTTTTTCTGTTGATTAGATATGTGGCAGACAGAATTCCAGCATGGAAGAAAATCAAACAAATCAAAATCTACGAGGTACGACAAAAGACACAGTGAATAATTTTATTAGAAACAAAGTAATAAGCTTAGATGGAATTTGATTGAATCTTATTCAGACTGCTGACGATAGCTAGCAATGCATTTATCCCAACGTTGAATCCATAACTGGAAGTATTTCTGGAAGGCCTCTCTTGGAAGAGCGTTCAGGTGCTTTTTGTGGCCCTCTCAATGTCAGGCATGGCACTAAAACGTTTTCCTTTAAGCACGGATTTAATTTTTAGGAAGAGCCAGAAGTCACCTGATGCTAAATGCGGTGAGTAAGGTGTATTTGTACCGAGAGGAACGCTTTTTCTGGCTGAAAGCTAGCGACGTGGCGTGTTGTCGTGATGAAGTAGGAAGCCATTGGTCCATTTTTCTGGTCTCTTTCTCTGTACATCGTACCACAAACGATACAATAGGATCTCGTAAAATTCAACGTCCCTTTGGAACGAACTCTGATAGCACTCTGCTCTCAGTATCGAAAACAAAGCAATGAGCATAACTATAATACTCGCTTTTGACTGGCGCAGCTTTTTAAGAAGAGGAGATTCAATGGTTTTCCATTGACCCATGGACCCAAGTTTCATCTCCAGTTACAATTTTTGGCATGAAATGTGAATCTAAATTAAGACGATCCTTAAACTCCGTGCAAACTGACACACAGTTTATCTTCTCTTCATCACTCAAAAGTCAGGGATTAAGTTTTGCACTTAGTCGTCTCATTTGAAAATTATCGGTTATAATGCTTTGCACGGGCCTGCAGGAAACGCTAAGTTCTTCCGTAAGCTCTAGAATAGTTATACACCTATTTGAGCGAATGGAATTTGCAACTTTTTGTCCATTTTCTTCTGTTTTTGAGGCTACTGGACGTCCCGAACGTAACTTGTCTTTTACCGATTCGATTCCACTTTTAAATCACTCAAACCAGTTGTAAACTGTCTTCAAGAGTTACAGCATTATCGCCATAAAACAATTTCAACATTTCATGAGATTCTTTGGCAGTTTTTTTGCATCTTCCGATAGATAGATAGATAGATAGATAGATAGGTCACGCGTTCTTCGAAATTTACCGAAGCGCGACAGACACGGTAAACACAATCCCACTGGAGGCTGAATGACACGTCAGAACGTTTCCAGAATGAGATTTTCACTCTGCAGCGGAGTGTGTGCTGATATAAAACTTCCTGGCAGATTAAAACTGTGTGCCGGACGGAGACTCGAACTCGGGACCTTGCCCGCGAAAGGCAAAGCTCCCGAGTTCGAGTCTCGGTCCGGCACACAGCCTTAATCTGCCAGGAAGTTTCACGTCAGAACGTGTTCCAACTTGATGATGCCTGTCTCAACGGTAAAGACTACCGGACAAATATACAGGGTGTTCGGAAATTCCCATTACAAACTTCTATGACTTTTAGAGGTGAGTGAGTTCATAACGTTTTGAATAGGAGCCCGTGTCGGGAAGCACACCGTTTGGAAAGATGTCTGCTAGGAAGGTATGCAACACGCTAGACATGGTAGCGGTCGCTTACGTCGGGTCGGCTGATGTCATTTGACATCTACCATACGTCTCTGATCTGGTTAGAGCCTCATTCACGGGTCTGTGAGTGTTAGAGTAGCATGTTTAAGAACATGTTTGCAGAATAGACCGACATGATCCTTCCATGTGGCGAAGCTCACGGTAATGGAAGAGCTGCTCGTCGCCTTTATCAAAATCATTCTCCACAATGTCCAAATCCATCGTATACCCTTTCCGCCACAATTATGCAACGGCTCAGAGAAAGAATTCCTTCACCGTCAGCAGGCGTGATTATGGTGCTCCAAGTAGACGCCGCACACCAGAATGTGAAGAGGCCGTAATTCATCACGCTAAAGAGAACCTGCCAAAGAAAACACGAGCAGCTTCTTTGACTATTAATGAGAGCCACTCTAAAAGTCCTAAAAATTTGTTATGAGAATTTTCCAACACCCTGTACCGCAACTGGCGTCCGTAGGTGGTGACTGCTAAAAAAATTCATTAACAGTATTTTTTGGTCACCCCTCATATACAAGTTGAAAAACACTGACGAAGGCTCCTTCGTAGATTGTGTGACTCACCTCAAAGTTGTACCAAACGGAAGGATTAATAACATATTCTTTACCAAGTATCAGAACCCGCTCTAAAACACTAGAACTCCACGTGAGACACACCTTTCCAGTTCAAAGTTTCTCATAAATTAACCACCTTAAACTTCTAAACGCTAAGTAAAAAAGTAATTATGCATGAACTGCACGCTCGCTGTGAATGATTAACAAAATCGTATTGCAGGTGTGGTCCTTCAGCACACAGCTATCTATGTCGTGTCGTAAACAGCTGACTGTACCATCAAAAAATGGCTCTGAGCACTATGGCACTTAACTTGTGAGGTCATCAGTCCCCTAGAACTTTGAACTACTTAAACCGAACTAACCTAAGGACATCACACAGATCCCAGCCCGAGGCAGGATTCGAACCTGCAACCGTAGCGCTGTACCATCAAACTCCAAACGAGATCCACTAAGCTCGCCAAGCACATGTCTCGTGAAACAATCGACCAAAACTTGCCGCGGGGCGGGCTGTATGTAGCCTGACAGGTCAGTTCAGCTGAAAGTCAAAAGCACTTCCTGAACACCTTACAGACTGACCCAAAGATCAAGCACGTACTTCATAATCGATATGTAGGCACATAATCGTATCTTCGCAGTGGACCGGCGTTATCTAATACTGGGAAATAACTGAATAGTCAAATTTGGAATTTAAATAGTGAAATTTGAGAATTTATCAGTGAATTTTCAACTTATAGATCCAAACCACTCTTGAAAATCAGATGACCGCAAGGAAGGGACTTCAGTGTGAAACGTCCCCTTTGAACAATTATACACGACTGTGCTTAAACTGACACACAATATTTTTAGCACAACGCAATCTGACTTTCAAAATTCCCTACATAAGAATGGCTCTGACTAACATTAAACTATACCTTTCACAAATCACTTACCTCACAAAAATCTTCGCTGCTCAAGCTACTGCAATACAGCAAGCGCCACTACTGCCAGCTAAATAAAAGATTCAAACTATGGAAGGCACTAACTACTGATAGGGATAGTTAGCAAATGAAAGATATTAATAGAGAACAAACAATGTATTTACCTTGATATCATCATATATAAATATAGCAGTTCATGACAAATTTCAAAACTCCGCCATCTCTCTCCCCACATCCACCACTGCTGGCGGCTCACCTCCAACTGCTCAACGCTACGCGCTGTTCACAGCCAGCTGCCTAACACTACAATGGCGAGTAATACAACAATGCAAAGCAGCCACAGACTGCACACAGCACAGCCAGTGATTTTCATACAGAGGTGGCGTTACCAATAAAAAAACCTAAACAGCCTACTTACATAGCCCCCATGCTCCCCACAAAAAATTTTACAAATTGGATTGGGCAGTGGCCAATACAGATTTAAAAAAAAATTTTCATAATTACAATAACAAAGAAATCAAATGCACACGCTTATTGATACACTGTTGGTCAAAAGCTAAAAATTTCTCACAGTCCATAAAGACAGTCCAGATTGTTCATCACAGTAAAAATGCAGAGTTTTTCTCAAAGTCTGAGCAGTAAAAGAAAATGCACACAGAAGTAGTGGATTTCCATGCAGTTTTGAAGAAGTAGTGTTGTCCTTCCAACGGAAAGACAGTGCTGACTCTTGACATGCATACAGGTAATGGGCCACAACAGAGCAAACCCACAGCACAGTCAGTCGAAATTTTGAAGAGTATTGGTAGGTAGGTCATCACAGAGCAGACCCACTGTAGTCCTGGTAGAGATTACGGTATTGGTGGGCCATCAAAGATGCAGATCTACTGTAGTCCTTGTAGAGACGGCCAGCAGCCATCTGTTGCGACTGTGCAGGTGCACAATCACCATCGAAGAGTCTTGCGGAGAATATAGCAAGTCCATAAACCATCACTTGTCCACTCACAAAAAATTTGTTTGACATGTCCTTAGAACCAGCAATGCTGTTATCCAGTCCCTTGCTGAATTAGTAACACACGTGCAAACACTAATAGTCCCAACTTCTCACATATTGTCCATATACTATGACCAACAGAAACGTGTGCAGTTAAATGGAACTTACAAGTTACTTAATTTGATTAACTGGTGTCAATTACAATATTATAACACGAAAATATAATTACAAAGGTACAAAATGCATCATTAAAAACATAACAATACAGATAACATTTGTAGTACAGGCTTTACAAATGAATAGAAATAACATATACATCAGTGGAATTATGACATGAGTACATACATAAAAGATCACAATAACTTTTGAAAAATCAACTTCACACATGAGCATTAAAACAAAACAGAATAAATAATGTGTAAGCATATTTATAAGGTGAATAACAAAATTTTACAAATTGGATTGGGCAGTGGCCAATACAGATTTTTAAAAAAATTTCATAATTACAATAACAAAGAAATCAAATGCACACGCTTATTGATACAATGTTGGTCAAAAGCTAAAAATTTCTCACAGTCCATAAAGACAATCCAGATTGTTCATCACAGTAAAAATGCAGAGTTTTTCTCAAAGCCTGAGCAGTAAAAGAAAATGCACACAGAAGTAGTGGATTTCCATGCAGTTTTGAAGAAGTAGTGTTGTCCTTCCAACGGAAGGTAATGGGCCACAACAGAGCAAACCCACAGCACAGTCAGTCGAAATTTTGAAGAGTATTGGTAGGTAGGTCATCACAGAGCAGACCCACTGTAGTCCTGGTAGAGATTACGGTATTGGTGGGCCATTAAAGATGCAGACCTACTGTAGTCCTTGTAGAGACGGCCAGCAGCCATCTGTTGCGACTGTGCAGGTGTACAATCACCATCGAAGAATCTTGCGGAGGATATAGCAAGTCCATAAACCATCACTTGTCCACTCACAAAAAATTTGTTTGACATGTCCTTAGAACCAGCAATTCTGTTATCCAGTCCCTTGCTGAATTAGTAACACACGTGCAAACACTAATAGTCCCAACTTCTCACATATTGTCCATATACTATGACCAACAGAAACGTGTGCAGTGAAATGGAACTTACAAGTTACTTAATTTGATTAACTGGTGTCAATTACAATATTATAACACGAAAATATAATTACAAAGGTACAAAATACATCATTAAAAACATAACAATACAGATAACATTTGTAGTACAGGCTTTACAAAAGAATAGAAATAACATATACATCAGTGGAATTATGACATGAGTACATACGTAAAAGATCACAATAACTTTTGAAAAATCAACTTCACACATGAGCATTAAAACAAAACAGAATAAATAATGTGTAAGCATGTTTATAAGGTAAATAACATATTATTAATGCCAATTATATTTGAGGATAACAGTATTCCTCATCATAGTGAATGTAGCTTAATATTAAAAGAAGAAAAAATTCTATGAAACTACACAGAGACAGGAAGAAAACAAATACACAAGGGTACACAAACACATAGTGGGATAACACAAAAGGAAAGGACAGGGTTTGTTTTATTGCAGTATTCTGCATGGAGATCTCCCTTCGTTCATCATTATTCCCAAAAGTCCTATCTAAGCCTGCTTTCTGCATTCTGTTCACATCCTCTGTCAAAAATACTTTTTCTCCACTGTACAGTATCCCTTTTTTCCTTTTTTTTTTTTTTTTTTTTGCCCAAACCATTTTCACATAACTTCGCAATGCATTCTTTACCTATTCTCCATAGTCAGTTTCTTATATAGTCTACTCCCTCTTAAGCTAACTTAAATCTACTGAGCTCAGATGCTAAACTAAGGGACGAGGCAATGCAGCATCACATAAAACAATTAATATAAACAGAAATGAAAAAAAACGCAGATTTGCGAAGCAAGCAGCATTAAGAAATTAGCAAAGCAATTGTAATATTACAACTAATCTAAGGCAATGTGCAGCAAACTATAAAAATAAATCATTAGTAAAACTGGCTTAACAGAATAACACAAATTAAAGTTCAGTAGCACTATGCCTGGCAAACAGCAGCTTATATCTAAACATGACATAGCTCAAGCAGAAAAAATAGTACACTAAAGATAACAATGCAGATAAGGGAAATGTATAATCACATCTTAATGTCTAAGTAATTAAAGTGGTGCACCACAACAACTTATTGTAAAAAAATATTACCATGTACTTGAAAAGAAAATTATGCGTCCAGTTACTGTTACTAGTCCCTCCTTATTGTTCTTTCCTTTCCAAGTGCTCCTTTTTTTAAAGCATGTGGATTACAAAATTATCATTTAATAGATCTGTTGACAGAAAGTGTTCACATTAGCAAATGCATCTAAGTTTATTTTATAAAACTAATGCTGTAACACAGCTGGAAAACAGGTATCAAATGAAATAAGCAATTACGCAAACCAAAGCGTAAAAACATCATTCAATAGCTATGTGTCATTTCGTAAGTCAGTAGCTCTCAACTCTCGTAGAAAGACACTTGTCATTATCAGGTTTGCGGATGTAAGAATATTTCCCATCAGTTTATAAGCATTTCAGTAAGTAGCAGAAAGTAGGCGCTCCACAATATAATCATATGTTTCCAAGTAATGAGCGTGTCTTATTTGCGATGCTTTCCACAAAGGAATGTCAATAGCGAGGTTAATGGTCTCTCTTTTTTTTTTTTCTCCACCTGCCCCTCTGAAAGGCACTAATGGCTTTTTTCCAGGTGTCTGTCGCGCAGCTGGGTGCCCACGACGCATTACGTGCAGGTGGTCACTTAACTTTCTTACGGAAATATTTACGACAGCAGTTTCCGCTACAGTGACAGTCTCACATAAAAATATTTCACAGGTCAAGAATTAGCGTTGCAAATCTGTAGAAAGAAAATCCTATAAATATAAGTGTCCAAATAAAATATTCGTCAGCATTGTGATACAGTCACGCATTTACGCACATTTCATAACTCTTCAAGTACGATTCTTGGTTTCCAACATACTTCTTATTCCTCATATACGGTAGCATCATCTTATTGATCATAAACATATCTAAACAGCATAGTACACATAGTCGTCGTAATAATAACATCATAACACCTCAGTCAAACCTCAAAAACGTCATAGCTTTCTGCAATAATTTCAAAACCTAAAAAAATTCTCTGCTCATTTCAATAGTGTCATCTACCTCAAACGTACTTTAAAATCATGCTCCCTTACCAAATACATCATTCAAAGCTCTCATAGTATCACAATGATTCCAAAAAAATATGAACAGTTTAAAAGTACAGACAAAATACAGTTTCATAAGTGTGAAGTTACCCAACTGTGTATTGCGTAAACATGTGTCACTGATGTAGTAAAAAAATGTTTATCTCTCAGTTATATGACCAGATAGATGTGTAATTTGTGTGTTAGAGAAATATGGTACCGATGTGTAAAGTTGTATAAGCAAATACCATATTAGCTAGGGTTCCTTGTGGTTGCCACACACATGGTACACAAAGTAAGCGTGTACCCCCCTGAGGATTAATGTAATTATACCCTCAGATGTTACAGATTACAGCAATGGAATGAAATGTATCACGGAAAACTTTCTTTGTAATTCAAAACTCTTTAAAAATAAATGTTTTAAGTACAAAATTAATCACTCAAATACTTGTCCTGTAGCGCTAAATGTGCATCTTGTTGTAAGATAATCTCTGTGGAAGTGTCGTAGTTATTTTCCTCCGAAAGCTAAGTTCTGCAGAAGCCAATGTACTTACCTCATGATAAACAAAAGTGAAATGCTTTGCGTAGAGATATCTTAGTTATTATGCTTATTGTTGTGATGATGAAAGTACTGTGCTGTAACGTATTGTTGTGCTACGGAAAAGGCAATCTCATTGTAGCTATACCACAAAAGTTACTACTAAAACATGTTTTACTTTGCGGAATAAAACAGAAAAACTGTGCAGAAATAAAACAGAAACACTACAAAAGCAACATTGTAAATTGTCACTCATTAGTAGCGTCGTGATAAAATCGTGTAACTGTCACATAAACTAACACTGTGTCATCTGGTATCTCACAGAAAGCACTTTAAATCCAGAATATATTTTCAGGTCAACCAAAATGTTGCATTAAAATCTCATTAGCAGTACTGGGAAATGTTCTAAGTATGTAAGCCTTATAGTCGTTCCATAATTGTGCAACTAACAAGCAAGAATGTACACACACAATAACACTGCGGCGTCTGTTCACTATAACAATGCATTCGTCATTTCTGTTTAAATAAGTTCTCTTGGTTCTTGATTGGATATTTAACTTCAAACATTGTTGTATGTTAACAGATTCTAAGTCTGACAAAGCATACTAGAAATGTGAAGTGAGAAGTTTTATACCAAAGACTAAGTTAAAAAGCAGATTATCTTTCAATAAATGGTTTTACATGTGAAATGTGGTGTAAACCTTTACTCTTCCTAGTACGCAGAGTTTCAACTTCAACGCAATTATCATGTGGTATACGTCGGATTCTGTATGGTCCATTGTTAACTAGAAAGAATTTGTGACTCAAGTGTTTCTTCTTATGTGACAATGAATGAGCTTTAATGAGAACTTTCTGACCAATATACAATTTCTTTGCATTTGCTTTACCGTGTAGTTTTCTCCTCTTGTCTGCTGCAGAATTTATATTTTTAAGAGCCAAATCAATTATGTCTTTGTGTCGAAGTTTACGTGTATTCGGGAAAGGTAGAAGCTCTCTGATTCTGTTCGGTGGTTCTTCATTCTTCAGTACAAGAGTAGGTGGTAAAGCAGTGGAGTTATGAGGCATTTCATTCAGCAAGTGTTGAAATAAGTGTAAATATCTGTCCCAATGCTGATGCTTTCTGTGACAATAAAGTCTGCAAAGCTTATTGATTTCTTTCACAATCCGTTCAGACGGGTTACAATGTGGTGAGTACAATGAAATAAAAACGGGTTTGATTTTATGGTTGCGAAGCATGCGTGACCAAACAGCAGATCTGAATTGCGGTCCGTTATCTGAAATGACTTTACTAACGTGTCCAACTTCACGTAAAAAATTTTTAACAAAGGCGTTGGATACAGACCGTCCAGTGGATTTACGTAACGGTGTGAAAGAAACAAATTTTGAAGTAAGTTCAACAGCGACTAGAACGTACGAAAATCCATTAGATGTTCTGACAAGCGGTCCCAAGTGATCAACAGCAGCAAATTCTTTTAATTTAGAAGGAATGATAGAAAACAACGGAGCACGATGTGAGACAGTAGATGGTTTCGCCTTTTGACAAAGTTTACAAATAGACAAGACTCTTCGAATTCGCTTTTCCATATTGTTAAAATAACAAGTCGTTCGAAGAATATGATAACATTTTCGTGGGCCAAAATGTGCATAGCTGAAATGAATGTACCAAATGAGCTTATTAACAAAATCGTCTGGAATGCAAAGTACCCATAGCTTGTCATCAACAGTGCAGCGTTTGAAGAGTATGTTGTTTCTAACCAGGTAATAATGCCGAATCTGTGTGTGTGTCTTTTCATGCCATTTGCTCTTGATGTCTTTCCAAATCGGATCTTTATCTTGTTCATGAGCAATGTCCTTTAAAGATGTGGTGATGAAGTTTTCAAAGGCGACTTTCTGAATGTAAAGAATACTGAAATTTTTCTCGAGGTTGCCTTCTGTGGTACTTTTCTCAAGCCCAGCCGGTGCGCGTGACAGTGCGTCCGCAACAATGTTCTCCTTGCCGGGAATGTAGACTATTGTGAAGCGGAATTCTTGCAGAAACAATGCCCAACGTTTTAACCTGTCACGATTTAATTTTGAAGACATAAGAAATTGTAATGCACGATGATCACTGTATACTTTTACGTGCTTACCAGAAAGAAAGAAACGGAATTTGTTAAATGCCCAAACGATAGCTAAAGCTTCTAATTCAGTAACGGAATAATTTTTTTCAGATTTTGTTAGCACTCGGCTAGCAAAAGCAATGGTTTTCTGAACAGTAGTGTCATTTTCTGTGGCTTCTTGAAATAAATGGGCACCAAGACCGACTTTAGAAGAATCCGTGCTAAGGCAGAAATCTTGTGACAGATCTGGATGAGCTAAGATTGGCGCGTGAAGTAACGCTTCTTTCAAAGAATTGAATTCGAACTGTGCTTGTTCGTCCCAGTTCCAAATAGTATTTTTTCCAGTGAGAGAACAAAGTTTTGGTGTAACAAGAATTTGCATATTCAGAAAACGACGGTAAAAATTTACGAGACCTAGAAAACTGCGGACTTGTCTTTTTGTGGATGGAACTGGAATGGCTCTGATTGCTTCTAACTTTTCAGGATCCGGCTGAATGCCTTCAGAAGAAATAATATGTCCCAAAAACCTCACCTTTGTCCTACCGAATTCAGACTTTTCCAAGTTAACTGTAATTCCAGATTCTGCAAAAATACGTAACAAACTGTTGAGGATGCGATTATGTAGTTCCCATGAAGCTTCTGCTATTAGAATATCGTCCACATATAAGGTGATGTGACGTTTTAAGAACTCAGGTAATATGGAATTTAGCCCGCGAATGAATGCTGCTGAAGAAATGTTCAAACCAAAGGGAAGTTTCCGAAACTGATAACAAACGCCGAAACAAAGGAAAGCTGTGTATTTTCTACATTCTGGATGAAGTTCGATCTGATAAAAGCTGGATCTGAGATCAATGGAAGACAACACTTTTACACCATTAAAATTTTGAAGAAGTTCTTCTAACGTTTGCGGCCTGTCTGTTTCAGGAATAATGATCGTATTGATTTGTCTCGAATCTAAGACAAGCCTGATCGATCCATTTTTCTTCTCAACAACATGTAATGGATTGTTGTATGAGCTTACTGCAGGCTCAATAATGCCCTCGTCGAGCATAGATTGTATTTCTGTTCTAACTCGGTCCCTATAATGTGCTGGAATTACATATGGTCTAACACAAAATTTAGTATGCTCACGAACACGAAATTGGTATTGAAATCCCTTGATTGTTCCTGTTTTATGAGTAAAAACTGTGGAATGTGCTTGTAAAATCTCAAAAAGGTCCTGCCTATGAGTGTCATTACAATTCTCAATTGTTTGAATTTTATTCTGAATTAACTTATTAGTGTCAAATGCGCTGTCGATATCATCCCTGTCAGTACTTGCAGAATGATTGTTAGCGTCAAGTTCCGTAGAAAAGTCCGAACTGTTGTCTAACAGAAGGTAAAGCCGATTAATTTCCTCGTCATGGTTTGAGAGCCAATCTTCAAATTTCAAAGCTATTGACTTACCTTCTTTCTCTAAACTTATTTCAGCATCGTGAAAGTTTAAGATTGCTTTGTATTCATTCAAAAAGTCTACTCCCAATATAATTTCCGTCGACAATAATGGAACAATGAGAAAGTTCATAGAGAAGCCGTGGTTTTGACAAAAGAATTCTAAATTGGTTTGTTGGCGTACATCTACACTTTTTCCAAAGATTGCACCTTGTAATTTAATCTTACGTAACGGAAGTGTGGGACAATCGTTCGATTTGTTGCATTTGCTAAAGGCTGTTTCACTGATTACTGAAATGGGACTGCCAGAGTCAAGTACTGCCGTAAATTTTACGTCATTTACAGTAATGTGAATCACAGGATATGCAATGTTGTTATGTTTTACGTCGTGTTCCTGGAGTAAGATGTCCCTAATGTCTTCCATTTTTACGTAATTACTAGCTACGGCAGCTGCGTCGTTAGTGTCATAAGAACGTTTTGTGGCTGCCAGCGGTGTGAGTCATTGCCTATTGTCTCTTTGTTGGCGCGCGTCGTTATTGGGATTTGGAGACCTAACTTCTACAAATTCACCTCCTCGAGAGGGCCCTGCTCTGTTTGAATCCCGCCAGTTCTGATGCAATTCAGGTCTGTCGTTACGATCACATCGTCTGTCGTCATGTCAGTAGTTCCTGTAGTTTCTTTCTTGTCGGTTAAGTGGTGGAGAATTTCTCCCTGAATCGTAACTGCGCGCTGGACCGTTGCGTCTAAAGTTATTCTGTCTCCCTCGATAATAATTGTTTTGGTTCCCAAATTGTCTCTTTCTCTGATTGTCTCTGTGATAGTCAGTACCGCGGAGAGGTGATCTTTCCCTGTAATTATTACTACTCTGCCAACGGTTGTAATACGGGTGGTGTCTGTTTCGGTCACGATTTGTGTTGTGAGAATAGCCTTGTCGCGTCCAGTTATTATTTCTTTCATCGCGGAATTGCGACTGATGTGATCTGTAATTGTTGTGCTCCTGCGTTCCTCGATTGTCAGTGTCACTTTCCAGTTCTTATAACAGTCCCTGAAAAGCTTCAATGTCGTCTTTGCAACGTCCTGCCAAAATAATATGTCGTAAATGTTCAGGTAATTTGATTACGCAAATGCGGAAGAGTTCTGAGGGGCTGTATGGGTTTGACAGGTACTGATTCTTGTGCAACATGTCTTCAAAATATTTCACAAGACTGGAGAATTCAGATTGTTCGAAATGTTTCATCATTATGATACCATGTTTTACTCGGTCTTGTGTGGCTTGAGACCAATATGCTGAGAGGAAGGCATGGTAAAATTCTCCTTCACTGTGGCAATCGTGAATGACCGATCGCATTCTTACAGCTGGTTCATTCTCTAAGTAGCCACACATAAATTCTAATCTGTGTTCCAACGACCAGTTGGGAGGAAAACAATGAGAGAATTGATGGAGCCATGCTTGTGGATGAATGTCGTTGCCAGAATTCTTAAATGTTTTGAATTTATGTGTAGTAATGAACAGCTTATAGTCAAAATCATCATGTCGGCGAGTCGCATATCGGTCATTGTTAGGTCGTGTCGGCCGTTCCATCTCAAAATTCGGTGCACATTGCCAATTTCTTTCATAACTTCCGAAATGCCCTGTGTTATTATTTTGCGGCTTTTCTGTGTTTCTAAGTCCCTCTTCCCGTGTTGGAGCGCGAGTGACCTCTGAAATACGTAATTCTTGTATTACCTGTGTCAGCTGATCTTGTACTTCCCGGATTTCTCTTTGTACTGTGTATTGATTTGATTTTGATTCTGTCTGAATTTTCTAATTTGTTCATACTCTTCTGTGTCAGTGAAGGCTACAGGTCTTGTGTCATTCAGATCATCATCTACCTTTGTAGATAAGTTAGTGACCTGATCCGAAAGTTCGGCTACTTTCTCCGATAGTGTACTTATTTCTTCAGTGTGTGTTTCTGAACCAAGTTTCAGAGTATCTACTGTGTCCTTAAAGTTTTCCTGAGTTTTTGCAAGTTGCGTAACCGAATCGGTAGATGCAACTGAGTCAAATTTAGCTTGCAAGGTCTCATGAATTTCATGAACAATAATTTGCGGTTCTTTCATGGCTGCTTCGTGATTCTGTAATGCATTTTCATGCCGCGAAAAAATGGGTTGAAAATGCTCACAAATTTGAGTTTTTACGTCATTACAGACTTTTCGAAATTTCGATTCAATGTTATGTAACTCAGTAGTTAAATCTTCACGCGTTTGTTCAAGAGTTTGTTCCAATGAGTCTAACTTTTGAAGCTGTTGCTGTGTTTGTCTCTGATTTTGTTCCATTGTGTCTAACTTTTTGAGATTTTTTTCCACTGTGTCTAACTGTTGCTGTGTTTGTCTCTGGTGTTGTTCCATTGTGTCTAACTTTTCAAGCTTTTGTCCCATTTGTTGCATTAATTGTAATAACAATGCACTGGTGTCTGAAACATGTTCCTCAGTGCTTTTCGGCAGTGAAGTTGCACCGGCAACATTCACATTTTGACAAGTGGAAAATGTGTCTTGACTCATTTGAGAAAACGGTGGGAACCCAAAACCTGAGTCTGCAGTATTTGCAAAATTGTGTTCTGTCATTCCCGATTCCTGAGGCGAGCTGTTGCCGACCAATCGATCGATAACGCTTCCCTGTTCACTACCTGTTTCACTGTCTACACCATTGTTTGTCGCCCGCTCCATTTCCCTATGCGCAATTACCAAATTACTACTTTGAACATTAGTTAATTCATTACTCTGCGGCGCTAACACACTGCTTTCGTCTTCACTGTCATTTCTCAGTTTACTTTGGAGCCTAGTATTACGTTTTTCACACGCCATTATTGTCACAATATTTCACACGATAACACAGAAAAGCGCAATTTGAAGAGCAAAATAAAATAACATAGCAATGGAAATAATGTCCTTCCATAGTTTGAATCTTTTATTTAGCTGGCAGTAGTGGCGCTCGCTGTATTGCAGTAGCTTGAGCAGCGAAGATTTTTGTGAGGTAAGTGATTTGTGATAGGTATAGTTTAATGTTAGTCAGGGCCATTCTTTTGTAGGGAATTTTGAAAGTCAGATTGCGTTGCGCTAAAAACATTGTGTGTCAGTTTAAGCACAGTCGTGTATAATTGTTCAAAGGGGACGTTTCAAGTGATCAAACTATTACAAAACCGACCAACGCAGAGACATAGTTGTCCTACGACTAGTCTATATCGTCACTGGAATTTATCGCGAGGCGGTATCGAATATAATAAACAGCGCATTATCAGGAAGGTTTTGTTCCAATTATGAACCACTTATGAACTTTGATAGCTTTGATGGTCATGTCACGGCTTTCGGTTGATTCCATGGCCAAAGGAGAGAGATCGTAGCTGCTAAGTTTATTGTTGTTTGCCATTCTACTGTTACGGACCGACGAATAGTAATTTTTAAGTATACAGTATGAAACAATAAATTTCATTACAGTGACTTATTTGCGTAAAATATACTCTAACACAAAAATCGTCTCACCACGAGGGATTTATCCGATTGGGGCGGAAATCTGTAGATATGATGTACATGTACAGATAAACAAATGATTAAAATTTCAGGAAAATTTATGATTTGTTCAAGAGAGAGACTTAGCAAATTGAGCAAGTCCTTAATGAGTTGCTCCAACTCTGTCCCTTAGCTAGCAGCCATTCAGATTTGGATTGATTGACAGAGTTCTTGGATGTCCTCCTGAGGGACATCTTGCAAAGTTCTGTCCAATTGACGCGTCAGATCACCAAACTCCGGAAATGGTTGGGAGGCCCTGCCAACAATGCTCCAAACGTCCTCAGTTGGAGTAAGATCAAACGACCTTACTGATCAAGATAGGGTTTGGCATGCATGAAGACAGGCAGTAGAAATTCTCACCGCATGCGGGCGAGCGCTATCTTGCCGCAATGTAAGCCCAGCATGGTTTCGCTGTCTTTGTTATTGCTCGCGTAATAACTAATATATTGATGAATGGGTGAGATAAAATATGTTGCTACGAAAAGAGCCCTGAAATACCTTTTAGGGATGCTGTGCTGTGACTTTCTTTGGAGCATTTATTTTCAACAAAACAAAATGTATCATGTTATTATTCTGGATCTGACTTTCTATAATCAGTACCACGACTAACACGAGAACATGTGACTATTCTGACAGAAAAAATGTTTTTACTATAATGTTTGCCAGACCAGAACTACGCACAGCAAGATTTCTTTTATGTCATGAAGTTAAACTATCCTTCTGCACTGTTAATAATGTACGTAACATCATCCGCAGCCTGCGTCGACCTATAAAACACATCATAAAATCTGCTATTCTGCCCTGCAATCCCGAAAGCTGAAAGAAACAATTTTGGTTCACTATTGCCTGTCCGCTTCTTTGCGGTATGATTGGTTTCATTTAATGCTGTTTGCAGCTCTGCACCACGAATAATATTTAAATATTTCATGATTAATTATAAATTAAAACGGCATTTGAAAAAAAGAAACGAGACAAAAGTAACACAGACGGGTCTCGAACTAGGGTCGCCTGGACGGGAGTCTCACTCGCTTGCCACGTTTTTTTTTTCTTTTTTTTCCGGCTACTAGCTCACTTGCCACAATAGTGAAACTTTTCTGTGTATAAATAGTTGCCCAAACTTTAACAGGCAGTATTTCAAAAACGAGGCCGTATTGGCACCTACAGTTTTAGGGTGTGATGGGTGCCTATATATACTATAAGCAGGCGAAGTGGGAGCTCATAGCTCGATGCACCTCCCAGAAACTCCCTTCGTAAGAACTCTATCAATGAATACCAAGCCAAATAACTGCTTGCATAAAGGCCAGAGATGGTCTAACGCGTTATTGACTTGTTCGATTTGAGAAGCTCTTTCTCTTAAACAATCATCCAGTTTTTCTGGAATTACACTAATTTGTTTGTCTGCACATGTACATCTACCGATTTCCGTCGTATTCGGATAATTCCTTCGTGGTGCGTCGTTTGTTCTTGTCTTACAGCGTAGTTATGCAATGTCTGCAGGAACGAATGTTAGCCATCATTCCACTGTGAATAGCATTTAACTACCTGCGTTCTATCCATAAATATGTGCTATATATAGAACTTTAATCTGAGATCTCTCACTTTTCACAAGGCGCTGTACAAGATACCTTTATTGCGCCTATTGTCACTTGTGATGCGTTTTCATGTCATTATGTGACTGAACAAAAATACGAGCAGTTTCTGGGAACCCTAGATATAAGTTGTGCAGTCATTTTCGTACATAATTTCCTTAAAAGTTGCATAATGCAGAAATGTGACTCATATTACCCATCTAGCATCTGTCGTTTACTTGTAAGAAGCGGATAAAGCAATCTGTTTCTTGCATGTCATCCATATTTACACTGTGACAGTTTTCATTGTTTCATAATCATTATGCCACACAGTGCCATGTTGGGAACTGTTCCAGTTTGGGTAAACATTGTCACATAAAAATCATAGTGAGTCAAATCCGATAATCACTGAAGAGCTCACCATCTGCAGCATCGTCGACAGGACTGACTGCGGACCTTTGGTACAGAGCCGAGTGGAGGGTCTGAATCAGAGGCTGAGACGGTTCTGCGACCATGTGGGCTGCAGATTCCTCGACTTGCGCCATAGGGTGGTGGGGTTTCGGGTTCCGCTGAATAGGTCAGGAGTCCACTACACGCAACAAGCGGCTACACGGGTAGCAGGGGTTGTGTGGCGTAAGCTGGGCGGTTTTTTAGGTTAGATGGCCTTGGGCAAGTACAGAAAGGGCAACAGCCTCAACGGGTGCGGGGCAAAGTCAGGACATCCGGGGACCGAGCAGCAATCGGTATTGTAATTGTCAACTGTCGAAGCTCCGTTGGTGAAGTACCGGAACTTCAAGCGCTGATAGAAAGCACCGAAGCTGAAATCGTTATAGGTACAGAAAGCTGGCTTAAGCCAGAGATAAATTCTGCCGAAATTTTTACAAAGGTACAGACGGTGTTTAGAAAGGATAGATTGCATGCAACCGGTGGTGGAGTGTTCGTCGCTGTTAGTAGTAGTTTATCCTGTAGTGAAGTAGAAGTGGATAGTTCCTGTGAATTATTATGGGTGGAGGTTACACTAAACAACCGAACTAGGTTAATAATTGGCTCCTTTTACCGACCTCCCGACTCAGCAGCATTAGTGGCAGAACAACTGAGAGAAAATTTGGAATACATTTCACATAAATTTTCTCAGCATGTTATAGTCTTAGGTGGAGATTTCAATTTACCAGGTATAGACTGGGACACTCAGATGTTTAGGACGGGTGGTAGGGACAGAGCATCGAGTGACATTATACTGAGTGCACTATCCGAAAATTACCTCGAGCAATTAAACAGAGAACCGACTCGTGGAGATAACATCTTGGACCTACTGATAACAAACAGACCCGAACTCTTCGACTCTGTATGTACAGAACAAGGAATCAGTGATCATAAGGCCGTTGCAGCATCCCTGAATATGGAAGTTAATAGGAATATAAAAAAAGGGAGGAAGGTTTATCTGTTTAGCAAGAGTAATAGAAGGCAGATTTCAGACTACCTAACAGATCAAAACGAAAATTTCTGTTCCGACACTGACAATGTTGAGTGTTTATGGAAAATGTTCAAGGCAATCGTAAAATGCGTTTTAGACAGGTACGTGCCGAGTAAAACTGTGAGGGACGGGAAAAACCCACCGTGGTACAACAACAAAGTTAGGAAACTACTGCGAAAGCAAAGAGAGCTCCACTCCAAGTTTAAACGCAGCCAAAACCTCTCAGACAAACAGAAGCTAAACGATGTCAAAGTTAGAGTTAGGAGGGCTATGCGTGAAGCGTTCATTGAATTCGAAACTAAAATTCTATGTACCGACTTGACAGAAAATCCTAGGAAGTTCTGGTCTTACGTTAAATCAGTAAGTGGCTCGAAACAGCATGTGCAGACACTCCGGGATGATGATGGCATTGAAACAGAGGATGACACGCGTAAAGCTGAAATACTAAACACCTTTTTCCAAAGCTGTTTCACAGAGGAAGACCGCACTGCAGTTCCTTCTCTAAATCCTCGCACAAACGAAAAAAATGGCTGACATCGAAATAAGTGTCCAAGGAATAGAAAAGCAACTGGAATCACTCAATAGAGGAAAGTCCACTGGACCTGACGGGATACCAATTCGATTCTACACAGAGTACGCGAAAGAACTTGCCCCCCTTCTAACAGCCGTGTACCGCAAGTCTCTAGAGGAACGGAGGGTTCCTAATGATTGGAAAAGAGCACAGATAGTCCCAGTCTTCAAGAAGGGTTGTCGAGCAGATGCGCAAAACTATAGACCTATATCTCTTACGTCGATCTCTTGTAGAATTTTAGAACATGTTTTTTGCTCGCGTATTATGTCATTTCTGGAAACCCAGAATCTACTATGTAGGAATCAACATGGATTCCGGAAACAGCGATCGTGTGAGACCCAACTCGCCTTATTTGTTCATGAGACCCAGAAAATATTAGATACAGGCTCCCAGGTGGATGCTATTTTTCTTGACTTCTGGAAGGCGTTCGATACAGTTCCGCACTGTCGCCTGATAAACAAAGTAAGAGCCTACGGAATATCAGACCAGCTGTGTGGCTGGATTGAAGAGTTTTTAGCAAACAGAACACAGCATGTTGTTATCAATGGAGAGACGTCTACAGACGTTAAAGAAACCTCTGGCGTGCCACAGGGGAGTGTTATGGGACCATTGCTTTTCACAATATATATAAATGACCTAGTAGATAGTGTCGGAAGTTCCATGCGGCTCTTCGCGGATGATGCTGTAGTATACAGAGAAGTTGCAGCATTTGAAAATTGTAGCGAAATGCAGGAAGATCTGCAGCGGATAGGCACTTGGTGCAAGGAGTGGCAACTGACCCTTAACATAGACAAATGTAATGTATTGCGAATACATAGAAAGAAGGATCCTTTACTGTATGATTATATGATAGCGGAACAAACACTGGTAGCAGTTACGTCTGTAAAATATCTGGGAGTATGCGTGCGGAACGATTTGAAGTGGAATGATCATATAAAATTAATTGTTGGTAAGGCGGGTACCAGGTTGAGATTCATTGGGAGAGTGCTTAGAAAATGTACTCCATCAACAAAGGAGGTGGCCTACAAAACACTCGTTCGACCTATACTTGAGTATTGCTCATCAGTGTGGGATCCGTACCAGATCGGGTTGACGGAAGAGATAGAGAAGATCCAAAGAAGAGCGGCGGGTTTCGTTACCGGGTTATTTGGTAACCGTGATAGCGTTACGGAGATGTTTAATAAACTCAAGTGGCAGACCTTGCAAGAGAGGCGCTCTGCATCGCGGTGTAGCTTGCTCGCCAGGTTTCGAGAGGGTGCGTTTCTGGATGAGGTATCGAATATATTGCTTCCCCCTACTTACACCTCCCGAGGAGATCACGAATGTAAAATTAGAGAGATTAGAGCGCGCACGGAGGCTTTCAGACAGTCGTTCTTCCCGCGAACCATACGCGACTGGAACAGGAAAGCGAGGTAATGACAGTGGCACGTAAAGTGCCCTCCGCCACACACCGTTGGGTGGCTTGCGGAGTATCAATGTAGATGTAGATGTAGATGTAGAATGGCGGTTAAGACTTTGTCAGTGCCACCAAGACTGCTATTAGTGCTTGCCTCCTCGACATCTGAAAAACTGGCAGTCACTACTTGAATTTACTATGTCATTTTAAAGCGTTTGTGAATTTATGTAATTTGCTCATGCCTGTACAAGCGCTAATTTTTTACCACGTTTATGACGTCGTCGCATACTTTACTGGCCTTACTATTTTCCGTCTAGCTCAAATGTAAAGTTTCATATAATTTTAAATGTACTACGTCCTTATATCCTGAAGAGCCATAAGATTCAGATGAATGCTGTTGCTATGTTTGACATCCGCGTTTATCTTCACTTATTTGTAATGTAGGGGGTTCCTGGCGATTTTAATGATTTGTTGTAAGTACGACATGTGTAAATTTTTTCTACGTTATTTTGAAAGCATTTTACAACCGATGTGAATTTTAGAAATGTGTGTCTGCCATCGCCCCCCATCCACACCCCAATGCTCACAAAGCGGCGATTCTGTGCCACGCGTATGACGCCTGGAGTGCCAGTGTCAATGATCTTACTCTTTTTTATCTTTATTAAATATGAGAGTTTCATGTAATTTGAAATTTATTACGTTCATGAGTACTCGAATATATTTACGTACATCGATATGTATATTGTAAATACATTCCTTTCCATATATTGCACTATAATGAACCGTAAGCGTAAGAGGAATCATTCACTACAACTGGTACCTTTAATTCATGCTTATTTACAATAGAATTGATTTTAAACACAGTAACGAGTTGCACACATGGCACTTGTATATTAAGCGACGCTTTGCAAATTTACTATATCATTTAAATTTGATTTTAGTAAATAGTAACGAACTTTAGACATGCGTCAATTTACACCCATAAGAGCGGCTGGTATTTGTCACAGTTTAATGACTACGTTTCTGTATTACATTGGGTTTTGTGAGGAAGTGTATAGCAAAACGTATATCGATAGCGCTTTGACTCGCTCAATAACAATTGGTTGCTTTTATTCATATTAGGGATTCAAAACCCCAAGATCTAACATGAAATCTTCTTTATTGTGATGGATTACTAGTTTCGGCTAGCAACCTATCCATCTTCACACCTAAGAACCTTCTCTGTTAGTGTTGCTGTCGTCACGCCTTCACACATGATTGAAAACTTTCTGAAAATGACAACATTCACACATGACACAATTAAAAACAGCTTTTCGTCGTTCTAGGCCATCTGTAAAACTGATTTTAACTATGGTATGTATGGATGTTGTCAATTTATGAAGCACTTTAACGATATGTGAACCCATAATGGCACCAGCTCTAATCAAGAATGTTTTATGGTCTGAACATGACTTGATTGTTAGCCGAATTTAGTCTTCATTCAAATCAAAATTTCACGCTCGATCTTGACTAATTCGATTCCAAACCCAAATATGAATAAAAGAATTACAACAGATCGCGTACCTCCTGGTTTACAATATCAACAAACTTTAAGAACTGTTTAATGTTAAAGTGTATCTGACCAAAGAGTTTACGTTAAATTGACACTCCATTTTATATATGACGGAGGTGTTATTCACAGCCAGAAATACGAGGGTAATCCCAAAAGTAAGGTCTCTTATTTTTTTATGAGTACAGAACTGTGTTTGTGTGGCAGTTGGTCACACTGTTACGAAGAGTGCTTCACGCGTTGTGTGTAAACATTCGCACGGCGCGCTGAGGCGCTGTCTTTGCTTGGCAGCCGTTGAGAATTGAGCTCCCATTGGATGTTACCGCCAAGTGCGAATTGCGCGCAGTTATTCGGTTTTTGAACACAAAGGGCACTGTTCCGATTAATTCCATCGCCAATTGACGGAAGTGTATGGTGAGTCGTGCATGGATGTCAAAAATGTTTGTAAGTGGTGTAGAGAGTTTGCACTCTACCGATAAAGTTATGACAACCGTTTTTTGGGATAGGAGAGGGGTATTGTTGGTCGACTTTATGCCGACTGGGACCACAATTAAGGCTGACAGGTACTATGAGACTCTGAAAAAACTCAAACGGGTAATTGAGAACCGGAGAAGAGGAATGTTGAGTAAGGGCGTAAACATTCCCCATTACAACGCACGCCCACACCTCGCTCGGCAAATCGTTGCTCTGCTGCAACAGTTTCAGTGGAACATTATCACCCACCCACCTTATTGTCCTGACTTGGCACCTGGTGACTATCAGCTGATCCTTAAGTAAAAAGAACATTGGGCCGTAAAGCGATTCATCTCCGACGACGAGGTGAAAGAAGAGGTTCATAACTTTATGAACAGCATGGCGGCTTTCTGAAATGACATGGCACACAAAAACTACCACAGCGTCTACTAAAATTCGTCGACAGAAATGGTGATTATGTCGAAAAATAGCGAGATGTTCAAGCTGTAAGCTGACGTAAACCATGAAACTTCCTGGCAGATTAAAACTGTGTTCTGGACCGAGACTCGAACTATGGACCTTGCCTTTCGCGGGCAAGTGCTCTACCAACTGAGCTACACAAGCACGACTCACACCGCGTCCTCACAGCTTTACTTCTGCCAGTACCTCGTCTCCTACCTTCCAAACTTCACAGAAGCTCTCCTGTGAACCTTGCAGAAATAGCACTCCTGGAAGAAAGGATACTGCGGAGACATGTCTTACCCATAGCCTGGGGGCTGTTTCTAGAATGAAATTTTCACTCTACAGCAGAGTGTGCACTGATATGAAACTTCCTGGCAGATTAAAACTGTATGCCAGACGAAGACTCGAACTCGGGACCTTTGCCTTTCGCGGGCAAGTGCTCTACCATATGAGCTACCCAAGCACGACTCACGCCCCGTCCTCACAGCTTTAGTTCCGCCAGTAACACGTCTCCTACCTTTCAAACTTCACAGAAGCTCACCTGCGAACCCTGCAGAACTAGCACTTCTGGAAGAAAGGATACTGCGGAGACATGGCTTAGCCACAGCCTGGGGGCGGTTTCTAGAATGAAATTTTCAGTCTTCAGCGGAGTGTGCGCTGATATGAAACTTCCTGGCAGATTAAAACTGTGTGCCGGAAAGAGTTCGAGTCTCGGTCCGGCACACAGTTTTAATCTGCCAGGAAGTTTCATATCAGCGCACACTCCGCTGTAAAGTGAAAATTTCATTTTTGATGTAAACCATTGTAGAAATAAACAGGTCTATGTACTTGTAAAAAATAGGAGACCTTACTTTTGGGATTACCCTGGTACTTAGATTCTGGCTCTTGCTATGTAATGTAATTTATCAAGTTGTATTTGAATCTGCAATTTTTTTTCGTTATAAGGTAGTGCAACCAATTGGCATACCACGGTTATGAAAATGATGTCATCTGTTGAGAGAAACGTTTCAATAAAATTACGGTACATGAGAGTATTTCATTAGTTTAAATGCAATAAATTACAATACTTTAGCTGAAAATAAAAAAAAGACATAGCCTTCAGTCACATATGTCCACACTCTGTCGTCAAGCAGCAGTGTCTTCCTCTGCGGTACTGTGGGTCATTCCATGCAGTCTAGAGGGACATGGTATCAGCACACCGCTCTCCCAGTCGCTGTCAGCATTCCCGGCCTTATAGCTGCTATTTTTTGCTCAAGTATCACCTCAAATGGCCTTACGTGGCTGACTGTTCCGAGCTCCTGTCCTCCCACGAGAGTAACAGGAATTGAACGGGGCTCCTCCGCATGACACGCTTACTTCTCATATCTGTAGGTGGACCACCTTTCTTTAGCTGCCTGTGTCAGATGAACATCATCGTGAAAAGCAAGTCGTAACTTCATGCCGATCTGCCCCAGTCGCACGACGGAAAAAATTGCAGCACCCAAAAAATTAGGAATGTACAGTAATTAAATTTCGGGATTAGATTTCTCTAGGTAACATATTTAAGTTATTAACATTGCAAGATCACAGATTAATGTAAGAGCGAGATAAGTCAAAGCAAATGTGAAACGCCGGTACATTAATAACTGATATAATAGCGCGACTGTTGAAAACATGCATGCATTGTGCTCTACAGGTGTCGGCTGTCAGTGTGTGGGATGGTGTTGGATGTCTGTTGCACTCGGTAGTTCAGTACAGGGACGACTAATGCTGTTTGTGACTGACGCTGGAGTTCTCGTCCGCCGATGTCCCATACCTGCTCGTTTAAGAATCGAATAAGCCATGGCAACATGACGACGCTCTGCAGAGCATGTTGCGTTACGACAACGAGACGTGTGGGGGAATATCATCCCGTTGGAAAACACCCCCTGGAATGCTGTTCATGAATGGCACCACAGTGGGTCGAATCAGCAACTTGACGCACAAATTTGCAGTCAGGATGTGCGAGATAACCACGAGAGTGCTCCTACTGTCATACAAAACCGCACCCCAGACCGCACTGCCGGCAGTCATGTACAGTGCCTACATTCATGCCAAGTCTTTCTTCATTGTCGCAGAAGGAACGTCCTGCTTCTTATAGCCCTGTTACACGACGTCGTTCAAACTCAGTGAGGTGTTGTTAATGGCGTCTTTGTCGCCTTAAAGGCATTCTTGACTAACATCAGCTCACCGCGTCTAATCTCAAAGGTGACCAACGCTCTCGACCTTTATACTGCTTATGTAAAGCAAACTTCATTTGAATCCTCATAGTATCATGTAAAAGCACACGTACCAACTATCGTTAATGTCGCAAAATTCCTTCTTGGTGTTGCTATTTTTTCTGTACTACAGAAGTAATTAATAACTCCAGTCGCTATCTGATGCCCTGATAACCTCAATTTCTTTACGTTAAACCTCAGGTATAAAACTACGATAATGTTAAGAGTAGAACGATTTTTCCATAGAGTTACCGTGTTGGCGTCAGTTTATGGACATGGATAAACGTTGTTCAAACTTCGTAACACAGGTGTATTTGCTATCTGCGCAGAGGACATTAAAATGATACAATTTTTAGCAGCACCAACACAGGAACAGAAAAAATGAAAAACATTTCACTTTGATTCACTATCTAGGCTTTAGCGATCAGTGATGACGTATACTGAGAAACAGCATGTTGCTAGTGAATCAAGTCGCTTCAGGTAAATATGAATCAACTATAATGATAGAAGGACGGAAGCAACAAACACGAGATATCTGACACTAACAAACAGATGCATTCGAGGCAAATGACCGATCTGAAACAATCGATTACGGTTCCCTTATTCTTATTTAAATAGTTGTGTAATAATATTAACAGCAATAATAATACCATCGAAGTACCGCCGGTCGGAGTGGCCGAGCGGCTCTAGGCGCTACAGTGTGGAACCGCGCGATCGCTACGGTCGCAGGTTCGAAACCTGCCTCGGGCGTGGATGTGTGTGATGTCCTTAGGTTAGTTAGGTTTAAGTAGTTCTAAGTTTTAGGGGATTGATGACCTCAGAAGTTAAGTCCCATAGTACTGAGAGCCATTTGAGCCATCGAAGTACTCTAGATATAAGATCTGCGCCTTTAACGGGAGTCAGTTGTGAGAATCCTTGGGGTTACACAGAAGCAGTAGCGAAATCGCGAACATGTCACTACTACCTACCGCCCTTTAGATACAAATGGGCTCTATTACATGATGTAATCTTATCAGATAACACTATACACTAAAAAAAATCGTCGAATTGTGCTAAGACTGAAAATGTAGGCAATAAAGTTTGACGTTTCAACATTTAAAAACATCAGTTTTTCTGTTTGTAAAAAGAACTAAACTGACGACGTCTATGGCACAGCTGACACTAGCGCATTCACTCAAAGAATTAGCATGTACTGCTAAGGTTGAAAAAATACTGGCAACTTAGTTACATCTAATCTGATGGCAAACACATCCTCTTCCTTAATTTTCTCAACAAGTTTCAGGGTCATTCCTCAGAATCCAGAACACTGTCGGGCTCGTATTTTGGAGAGGAAACAGTCTTCGCGTTGTGGGATCCTGCCGCTGTGACTGCTTCGAGCTAATCATGGGGGAAAAAGTACGGGCTGTATTTGATTCCTAATTTCCAGAAAATGAGTTCTGCATTTTAGATATGCAACACATTAGCCACAAAGAACACATATGGATCCCAAAGATGACCCTACAAACTATTCATGAAGCTACCGAGTTGGAGATCTGTCATTAGACATGCAGTGATTGTAATTTCTTTTTTTTTTCCTCCGGCTAATCACTGTATTTTTGTATTCTAATATTTCCCACATTTACTGCTTCATATGAATTTAACTGACATACAGTATTCAAGAGTGTCTGCCACATGCTTCACACTGCACCTATCAGTTGACGTTTACCACCTTCTTGGTTGATTGTCGTTTATGCTCGCACGACCTTCACGAAAACGATTACCACAACGAGAAACTATACTAGTGTCCGCTATCACCTCACTCATTTAATTAAAGCGTTATGGATTTCATTCGAATTTTTTTCGTCTAATGTTTCGAAATGAATGTAAGATCTTTGGCCATCAACAGCATCCGAGATCAATCCGGAGATTTATAATATCCCTTATTATAAAACAGAGCAGAGTATCGTAGAAGGCATCCCATAGATTTCTTCCACGCGCCTTCCGATACAACTTTTGTAAGCAAGAATATCGACGTATTATTCACTTCGACGTGTTACCAACCTGTGCATTATTTATGGAGTGACCCACATACATTTTAAAGAATGCAGGCTAAGATTCCATTTCCCGTCGATGACAAACGTCATTAGAGCCGGAGCTATGCTCGAACAGAATAACAATGGAGAAGCTTTTTTAAAAAGAACCACCCGGGCACTCATTTGTAGCGAAGAACCTCGAAAACCACGGAAAACTTGGTTCGGATTGGTAGGAGGAGATTAGAAACCTGCTACTCCCGCATACGACACAGTGTCTTTAGCACTTCTCCACCTCGCTCTGTTTCGAGAAAAAGACGTTTGGTACCTCAGATATTCGTTTTGAGATATGCTGTCTCAACGTATTTCCAACATCGCAGTAGCTGAGGTCTGCTAATTGTCCTCTGACTGATTTGTAGTTGAGATTCTACAGATAGAACTCTATTATGCATGAACTGGAGTGTGTGAATGGCATAACGCTCCAAAGCTATTATACTGTTCCAAAAATGAACGTATAATTGGTAGGTGGAAGGACGTGTAAATTGCCTATGTACAGAAGGTATTATCTGAAGTTGTCCATTGCATTTTTAAGCCGAGTAAGCTGACTTACTACCAGATTTCGCACTAAAAAAAGCATCTGAGCACGAAAGAAATATGAAAGGAAACTTCACAAACAAGCTAGCCGGCAGATCCACTGGCCGGATGCGTGTAATTCCACTAGAGGCGCTTTCTATTGTAGTCCAGAGAACAAAAGACAAAGAGGTTCTGGCTCACAATTCTAAATAGCTCGCGGCCAACGTGCTCTGTTCCCTAACGAAATATGGCCTAGAAGGATATTACGACACCAAATTGGAGTTTATTAGCTCCTCTGAGATTGCTATGGAAATGTACACCACAAAAATTAAAACAAGTAATCAAAGGGGGACAATAATTGCTTTTAGTTTTTTAACAGTTACTTTTTTTTCGAAACGGAAATTGCTAGAGCGGTCCAGTTTCGAGACGTGACCTGCAGAAATGCAAAAATAAGCTGTACATCTACGCAACAACTGTATTCGATCATTTTGTTGCTGTGGTGAATAGGTCGGACTGTTACACGCCCAAGTACCATGATTTACTTTTACCCTGATTTCCTTAAATCGTTTTATGCGAACACTAAGGCCGCTTCTTAATTGAGTCAAAGACCTGTTCCTTCGTACACCATTTTTCACCTGACTCAGTCGACTGAGCCTAATTTGCCTCACGTCTACCAGACTTTGTACTTTCACCTTACTCAACTTCCTTTACGCTGAGATGTATTTTCACATCGCCACATCTCGTCACATAAAATACTGATTTGAGTAACGAAAGAGGCCAAGAGCCATTTATATGTCAATGTATAATATTTAACTATGCACTGTAATGATGTATTTTGACGATATACTAGGAGACATGACTCCAGCGCCACTGTCGCGCCTAAGAAACTATAGACTAAATCAGCGCGCATGTAAAAACATCGATATTAAAGGCAGATTTTGAAGACATTTGAATATTAAAAAAAAAAAAAATCAAGCGTGCAACCCATCGTCCACTGCCGGACGTTATCACTCTCTTCTTATCTCCTGTATAATACGGACGCACCATTACATAGGCGTCGTTATAAGATTTGTAATTTGTTAACACTTACAGATAAATACTGTCATTTTGTTGCATGTGGGACTAGCGTGTGTGAAAAACGCAGAGTGGTTAATGAATGGACATTTCTACGTGATTTCTAAACTTTTCAAACCACTCAAGCTCTGTCATTGTTATTGACGTAAGTGTTAACACGTTCTATGAACGTTATGTCCAAGTTCTTAATTATAGTGTCAATTACGCTAAATATGTGTTTGCTTAATCATTTACTTTCTAAGTTCAAATGGCTCTGAGAACTATCGGACTTAACATCTGAGGTCATCAGTCCCCTAGACCTTAGACCTACTTAAACCTAACTAACCTAAGGACACCACACACATCCATCCCCGAGGCAGGATTCGAACCTGCGACTACTTTCTAAGTGCCAAGGTTTTTTTTTTTTACAGAGTCAACCTTGTCCGACGTGTCATTGTGCGGACAGAACAGTCGAGGCCGACGTTAACATTCTGCTTATATTCTCCCCTTGTAATAATCTTCAAATTCAATTTAAACTGGCCCTTAGGTACACTTGCAGTGCGAGTGACGTCCGGGAACTTCTTAGTAAACTTTACTTCTCCAACCGCACTTCGCTCGCACAAAGCACCATTGTTCCACAATGGTACGCGGCACTTTCTAAACGCGAAAGGGAGTCAATGCTTAATAATAATAATAATATTTACTTACATCAGAACGCACACCTCCGATATCGTGAGAAGTAGTCTTTCAATCACACAAAATAGCAACATGACGATAAACAATGTTATTTTCTACCTATCGGTTACAGAAGAATCGAAGGTTCTGTGTGTCCTTACAGCATACACAGAGCAGGAATTACATGGTGTTACCTAGTTTCTTGCAAATTGACTGCGAGGCCACATAAAAATTGTGCAGACCCAGGAATCAAATCGGAATACATGTCTTTCATGACAGTCAGCTGTCAATTGCACTATCCCATACAGACGTCCATCTCAACACCCTCTAGGCTTGACATAACCGTTCATTGCGTATACAGTGATGTGTAAAACTTGATGAGTTAATTAACTTTCCCATGATGTGCCGATTCCAAGTAACATACCCCGATGAAACTTCGACCACACGTAGAGAGAACAGTTAAAGTATAGCACTGAAGGTAACGAAAAGAAATACGCAACAAGACGAACAGGAATGATACTTATTTTCAAAGACTATATTTATACTGAAGTAATCGCCACTTATGATGATCCGTCTCTAAACAGGATGTGATCACCGGATGGAGCTATGCGTCCGATGCTGGCCACGAGGCTGATAAAGAGTTCTCTTGGTATGGCGTTTCGTTTCTCCACTAGTGCCATTCCAAACTCGTGGGTAGACGTTGGTGCATATGGACGTGCTGCAGCACTTTTTCCCAACGCATCCCATACGTGTCCTATGGGATTCAAGTCGAGGGAACGGGTAGGGCAGTCTGTTCGCAGACTATGATCTCGTTCCAAGAACTCCTCTACCTGAGCTTTTCGATGTTGTCGCGCATTGTTACTCATAAAAATGACGTCAGGGTCGAATGCACCCCTCAAAAGGCGCACATAGGGCTGGCGTATGGTGACGTAGTTCAGTTGACCAGTTAGTGGAAAGTGTTCAAAGATGTCGAGGTCAGTAGGCCCATGCTATATTGTGCCTCCCCACATTACAACAAAATGATCGTATTCTCGCTAGATGATGGTGCGTCCAGAGTCACTACTCAGACTGAATCTGCTCTCATACGAGTTAGTTAGTTAGTTAGCTAGCTAGTTAGTTACGTGTTCCACTGATCAAAAGCACGAAAAAACCGTTATGATGTGGAACGTGTCAAATGCACAAGAAATGCGCACAGGAAACAAGTGTTTTTTTGCATTATAGTATTATACCTAAATATTTCTGTTATCTATCCCATTCCCTTTAATGGCACAAAATGCATATATTATATCTCCAGATTTATTTACTCATATTCAAGATTTCATCTATAGCATAGAAGGAGTTCTCAAGGAGGTATGATTTCAATGTGTTTTTGAAACTATTACTGCTGTCTGTCAGACATTTATTTCACCTGGTAATTTACCAAAAAGTGTTATATCAGCAGATTTTACCCCTTTTTGTGCTAAAGATAGGTTAAGTAAAGGATAGTATAGGTATTTCTTTTTTCTGGTATTGTAATTATAGATGTCGCTGTTGATTTTAAACTGGTCGATGTTGTAGAGAAAAAAATTTCATTACTGAGTAAATGTACTGTGAAGCAGTTGTAAGAATTCCTAACCTTTCAAACAGGTGCATACAAGATGTACGACTATGAACCCCACACATTATTCTAACTACTTTCTTTTGAGCAGTGAATACCTTTTGCCTAAGTGTTGAGTTGCCCCAGAATATTATTCCCGCCGGCCGCGGTGGTCTAGCGGTTCTAGGCGCCCAGTCCGGAACCGCGCGACAGCTACGGTCGCAGGTTCGAATCCTGCCTCAGGCATGGATGTGTGTGATGTCCTTAGGTTAGTTAGGTTTAAGTAGTTCTAAGTTCTAGGGGACTGATGACCACAGATGTTAAGTCCCATAGTGCTCAGAGCCATTTGAACCAATATTATTCCGTATGACATCAGAGAGTGGAAGTATGCAAAGTGTGCTAGCTTACTAATTTCTACATCCTCAAAATTGGCAATTGTACTGATTGCAAAAGTTGCTGAAACTAGTCGCTTTAGGAGATCCAAAATATGAATTTTCCAATTAAGATTCTCATCTAGAGCACGGGACCTAAGGGCTCATTGGTCCAGCCCCTATACTCTTAACGCCATTGCAAACAGTACCACCGATCGGTGAGTGTCAATGGAATGCAACGTACCGGTCGTCGGACAAAGATCCACACCCATACAGTGGCTGTTCACTGTGGAGTGTGACCTGCGTGCCATGCAGTACTGTTAAATGTGGTTGCAATTGCACACGCTGTGTAACGTGGCTCCCTTCTTGCTTGTTGCACAGTGAACCGATCATCTGCTGACCATGTTCGACAACATTGTTTCCCCTGGGCAGCACTGCCTGTGGTTCTGAACGCTCCTCGTGCATGTGAAACAATGCTATGAACAATACCAAACTACTAAGCTACACTCGTAGCACTTCGTCTTTCTTCCTTGACTGTGTGACTTCATATCCAAAAGTGGTCTCTGGGCCTTGTTATGATGAAGAACACCACCACATTGTACTGCAACTGCTCGCTGAGTAATTCACGCCGTTTTATTCCGTTCCATCAGCTGCCCCATGTTGCACAACTGAAAGAAGACTTCTGACGTCGCGCCCCCACCCTTTCATTGATTTCCAACGAGTTGTTGATATTTTACGCTTCTTCATCTATCTTGTCCATAATTCTTGCAGAAAAAGATAGGCAGGCGCAGTCACGGTTGTGTTCCACTACCGCAGAACATGAACACTAAATCGGCAATAGCGAAACATCTAAGGAACAGCTATGGTCGGGAGGAGGGGACTGTCAGTGTATTTCCACGCACACCGGGAAGAAAATGTGCTCAACAGAAACCAAGTGATGATTTACAGACTGTCGCCACGAGTATCTCTTTTCCCACCCTCTCCATTTCGTCATGTCTAGCCTATTATATTTTAGGGCCAACGAAGTTTCACAAATGACGTACTGTAACCGAGCGTCTGTAATAAATAGAGCAACTCTCCCCCACCAAAATAGTCTTGCCCTCATCAAGGTCGTTGTAATTTGGTCGAAAAATTCGTTTTACAGTTTATAATTAAAGTACTTTATACAACGACGTGGTACCACACCCTGAAGAATTTTAGTCATTACATCACCAGCAGTGGACGTTTACTTAGTTTTGTCAGTGTGTACTAATTGTAACAGTATTTCTCAACTACATTAGGAAGATAGTATTTTAATTACTAAACTCAGTAGTTTTTAAAACCAGACGTTACTTCAATTTGGTATTCAGTGATAGTAAAATGTTCATCGTGCATCTAAGACTACAAAAAAGCGTATTAGAATCAACGAGAGACCTGTTGTTGGACTAGGTATCCAATGCTTGTTAACTGTAGCGTAGATTAACTTATATAACAACAACAGATAACTTCAAGAGATGTGTATAAAAAGTAATAGTACTGTAGAAAATGCAAATAAGTAAAATTATATCATGCATTTATTAATGTAAGAAAAATAACCAAAAATAAACAAAATGCAGTTATGGCATTATTTGTCTACATTTACCTGAGATGGCGAAATGTTAGGGATATTTTTTATTACAAATTTTGATTTGTAAACTTAGTGCAAAACCACATTTGGGTATATCTTATTCCCACCCTGGAAGCAATTTACTGAAGCAGATGCAGTAATTAACTGTCTACATTCATTGTGAATTTTAAACATAATTCAAGTAAATTCATATTTCCTGATCCATCTTCTAACTTATTTTTCTCACTCACTTTCAAAAAATTTACACTAAATATTTATGAATACTCTGTCCTAATACGCTATTTGATGACTTCAATTATTTTCTCGTTATCTACTGGATATAATGAAATAATGTTACATTATTGTATTCTGTGCAGATATAACTCCTACATGATCACACCATACATGTACCTTGGTGCTCCTAGTGTACATCTTTAGTGACTTTCTTAAAGGAAGTTAAATTCCCTATTAATACAATAAAAAAAACAACACAAACATAATACTATAGTAGGGGAGGGTGCTGTACGTGGAGCATGGTGTACCTGGACATTCCTGCTTGATGCTTCAATAACGTAAACAATTTTAGAATCACGTGGATGAATTTGCACTAGAAACTGCCATAAGCATTTTCAAGCATTTTCTACTTTTTTAAATTTTGCTGTGTGGTTTGGGGTTGTGCTTTCTGCAGCATTTCTAAATATTATGAGTTATAAATATTTAAGTGTTGTATGATACATAAAAGCTATTTCGAGGATGCTTTTAATATTATGAGTTATAAATATTTAAGTGTTGTATGATACATAAAAGCAAGATTTTTTGTGAGTAAAGTTCATTATGCTTTTTTAAAAAATATTGTTACATAATAAGTGAACAGTTAAGCCAAACTTCATCAACCATGCATGATCTTGTACAGGAGAAGAGCTTCTACCATGGAATACACGATATTTAGAAACGAATTCAGTTCCTTTCATGTCTTAAAAATTTTCCCTTCTTGGAAATGTAAATTTGTGTCAGCGGCCAATAGCATCTACTTCAAAATATTTTTGACTTGTACCTGGTTTTGTTAAAGCTTCTTCTTCATTTGGTGTCTTTTATTGGTTCTTGGTGTGCAGAAGAGCAGAGATGTGACACAGAAAGTTTTATACAGCATGCACAAGATTTCCTCAATTGTGACACTTCCAGATCTGAATAGAATATTTGTTTCTAGGTACATGGACACGTTGTAACTCGGAACTGTTTTCCATATTTTGAAAACCTTACTCCTCAAGAGTAACTTCTGTAATTTCAGAAGAAGGCTGCAGTACACATAAAGTAATGCAATCATTTCATAATGGACTGAGAAAATACGTTAAATTTATGTTACAGAAAATAGTTTGAAATGTGTTCTACAGTACAACACTCTCTTCTATATATGCATCCATTTTATGTAATTACACTTGACAAATACATATACAGCACAATTCTCACAGACCCATATGAAAATGAGCCAGTTTTCTTACGAAAGAAAAATGTATTATTTTTTCAAAAGCCAATAAATATATGTGGAATAGTAAAAGTATATCAGAAAGTACATCAATCGAAACTGTTTATGAATGTGTAGTAACTTAAAAATTTGAGCATTGTGTTTAACAAACATATGAACAACAGCTGCTGTAGGTGATGCCAGAATAAATGCTGATGGTCATACATTTAGAAGAAATGTGCTATGCTAGTATGTGATGGTAAAAATAAGAGAATCAGTCTGTCAGATCTTGACGTATAATGACCTGGAGCACCCAAGATAAAATTAAATATTATTAAATGTATTGATCAACGTCTGACCATAAGAAACATGTTCTTGTTCTTCATTTTATTGAACTAAATAAACGTTGAGTTGTATCAGCTTCTCCCTTGGCACAAACTATTGCCATCACATATTCATTAAATAATTTTTTTATAAATATTAAGGACATGCTGATAGTTTTTTGGAGGAATGTAAGACATGGTTCAGTCGAAATATGCATTAAAAGTATAAAACCACAAAATTCACGAAGTGTACACTCTTGAAACCATATTTCAAATATGTCCGTGACTAGGAGTGTGATTGTTACTTGGCTTCGTATTTGGTTGTCGGTTATTTCTAATTAATATCACAAAAATAAATATACTCATATAACTATAATTACTATATATGTGAGAAGTGTTAATTATTTATCCAACATGATGAATCTATATGACATCAACTGAAATTTAAATAAGAGAAATAACTGCATCAACCTTACCAGGCTGTATAGAAACTTGGTGTGATTAAGACCCTAAAAGTTACAGATTAACAAATTCATAATGTTTATTAAATGCAAATTCTAGTACCAAAATAAATTAATTTGTATTAAGCTGATGCTGTCCTGAAATTGAATGTTGATTTGAATATCACAAACACAATTTATCACAGATATGTAAGAAATGTATTAGTTTCTAAAATTTGTTGGAGTAACAGTAAATCCAGTGCAAGACTGATAAATTTTATAAAAATGATATCATTAATTTGATTATTTACATATAGGAGAGTATCCACATTAAGAGACCCTAAATCATTCATTGAAATTAAAGTTTTGAATTATCATCAAAAATAAAATGTGATTTCAGAACCTAAATATTATTCGTGATCAAATTGATTTGCAGCTGTTGTTAATAGATTTGTTGATAGATAGCCTGACGATAGTGAGTTTCGAATAGCCTCACAAACTGAAATACGTCAAAATATCTCAGGAAATTATTTAAGCACTGGGACAGTCAGAGGCGACAAGTGGAAATGTCTGCCAGACTCGGACTCAAACCAGGGATCTTCTGCTTACTAGGCAGCTGTTAACACAATGTTTATTTCAAATGTATGGCCTTTTTTCCATAGGCTCCCCGACCAACTCATATTCTCAGCTATCGTCACTTATCCAAGGTCCCCGTGCGTGTCCTCCACGCAAGCTAATTTTAGATTCTTGCTGGAGGTCACTGTAAATGTGCATCTGCACGGGAAATTGTGGTTTCATTGCCTAAGAAGGTGAATCGACTATACCAATGCATGGCGTCTGTTCTTTCAGATATTTCTGAAAGAACAGACACCACCCATTTATATAGCTGTCAGGAAATTACAGTTAAACATAACGATGAGTGAGTGAACTGGTATCAGTTTCAAATTAGTTAAACAAAGATGGAATGAGAGATTAAGAGGAAACTCCTTACTGGTGGAACTTACGTGAGTTTACAAAGTCGTATGCAAGTCTTTTAACAAAGCCTCTGTAAAGTCGTTATTTTTTAAGAGATTTGTAATGTGACAGTCACCGCACATGCATTCAGCATTAATCGAAGGTGAAGTAAGCATTTAATATTTACGATGGAATTGTGTAAAGACATCTGAATTCTCTGACTGTATCTGTATTGTTGGTAACAGCTTTGAGCATCACATAACAGGTTAAAATTTTTGTTTGACAGCCTGGTATCTAATCTGCTGCTCTCGGGTAGGACAGCAACACAGCACTGTGGTGTTTTACTGTAAGCCACAATATTGGTTTCATTACAATGAGCTGCAAAAGTGCAGCGTTTCATGTTGGTCTCTTTCCGGGTGCACAGATATTTTCCTGAGTACGCACATTAAAACAAAAGAGAATGCATAAAAGCACTGCAACAAGCAGGTCACAGCTCTGAACTACATTTGTGCTAAGTCCATTATGTTAGCTGTTCTTTTTTGGACACTGCTTTCGTCCGCTGTCGTGGAAAGTGCCACACAAAGGAGAGGAGACTGCGCCGAGCCAGAGACAATGCGCGGTCGGAAGGAGCGTCCAGAAGCGGCCGCCTTATCGCCGACAGCGCCGGCCGGCCGGGCCGCATTGTGTCTGCCGGACAGATAGCGGCGTGGTCTTCCCCAGGGAGCGCCCAAGGGGGTGGCGCGCGGCGCTGCGGAAACGCCCACGCCGGCCGACACCGCGGCCTAGGGCTCTACTTGTTACACCGCATGCTGCAGGAGCTGGCAGGCAACATTGGAAGTCCCAGATACCCGACTGAAGACACGTATCGTGAGCCAGCTAGTGGGGCCCTCACACGTTCAACAATATTGTCAAATCGGCAACATGTTGACCGTTTTTACATCTACATATATACTCCGCTAGCCACCAAGGGGTGTGGGGCGGAGGCCGCAATTCGCGACAAAGTCATATTTCACCCCCCCCCCCCCCCCCCGTCCCGCTCTTCCACTCGCGGATCGCGCGAGGGAATAACGACTGTCCGAACGCCTCACTACGAGCTCTTATTTCAGTTATCTTAGAATGATGATCATTACGCTATTTGAAAGTTGGTGGTAATAATATATGCTCTACATCCTCGGTGAAGATAGGATTTTGGAATTTAGTGAGCAGCCGCTTCTGTTTAGCGCGCCGTCTATCTGCAAGTGTGTCCCACTTCAAACTTTCTATGAGATTTGTAACGCTCTCGTGATGACTAAATGCACCAGTCACGAATCTTGCCGCCCTTCTTTGGACCTTCCCAATCTCTTGAATCAGACCCAACTGGTAAGGGTCCCACACAGACGAACAGTACTCCAAGACTGGACGAACTGACGTATTATAAGCTATTTCCTTTGTTGAAGGACTGCATCGCTTCAGGATTCTACCAATAAACCCCAATCTAGAGTTCGCCTTACCCGTTACTTGTGTAATCTGATCATTACATTTGAGATCATTTCGAATAGTTACACCCAAATACTTGACTGATGTTACCGCTTCCAATGACTGATCATTTATTTTGTACTCATACATTAACGGGGATTTTCGCCTTGTTATACGCAGTAGGTTACACTTACTAATGTTGAGAGATAACTGCCAGTCATTACACCACGCATTTATCTTCTGCAAATCCTCATTGATTTGTTCACAACTTTCGTGTGACACTACTTTCCTGTAGACTACAACATCATCGGCAAACAGTCTAAGGCCGCTGTCAATACCATCAATCAGATCGTTTATGTAAATCGTAAAAAGCAGAGGACCTGTTACGCTGCCCTGGGGCACACTTGAAGTTACTCTTTTTTCTGTTGAAGTTACCCCGTCCAGGACGACATACTGCTCCCTGTCTGTTAGAAAACTTTCTATCCAACCGCATATGTCGTTGGACAGACCGTAAGCGCGCACTTTTTGGAGCAAGCGACAGTGCGGAACTGAGTCGAACGCCTTTCGAAAGTCGAGAAATATGGCATCAAACTTTGAGCCGATATCTAGAGCCTGTTGTATATCATGCACAAGGAGGGCCAGCTGTGTGTCGCATGACTTCTGTTTCCAAAAACCGTGGTGGTTTCTGCAGATGAGCTTCTCAGAATCTAGAAAGATCATTATGTCTGAACACAAAATATGTCCTATGATTCTGCAAGAAATCGATGTCAGTGAAATTGGCCGGCAATTATGTGCATCCGATTTTCTACCCTTTTTATAGATTGCTATGACATAGGCCTTCTTCCAGTCCCGTGAAACTTTCCGCCGTTCCAATGATCTCTGATAGATGACGTATAAGAATGGTGCTATATTGGTAGCATAGTCAAAATAAAATCTTACGGGCTTATCGTCTGGGCCAGATGCCTTTCTGGCGTCTAAGGATCTTAACTGCTGTACAATCACAGATACACTAAACACAATGTCAGTCATCCTTTCGTTTGGTCGATAATTGAAAGGGGAATGGTGCTGCAATCATCTATCGTAAACGAGTTTTTGAATGCTAGGTTTCAGAGCGAGTATTGTCAATTCTAGAAATAGAGGGTGGTTATACAACGAGCTGACGAAAGCCGTGGGATACCTCTTGATTTCGTGTCGGTCCTCTTTTGTCCGGCTTGGTGCAGCAACACGACATGGCGTGGACTCAAGTCATTAGGAGCCCCCTGCAGAAATATTGAGCCATGCTGCCTTTATAACCGTCCATAATTATGAAGGTGCTGCTGGAGCAGAATTCTGTGCACTAACTGATCTCTTGATTATGTCCTGTAAATGTTCGATAGTATTCCTGTCGGGAGACCTGGGTGGTCAAGATACCCCCTCAAATTGTCCAGAATGTTCTTAAAACCAATCGCGAACAGTTATGGGCTGTTTACATGGTGGATCGTAATTCTCAAAAGTTGCATTGTTGTTTGGGAACATGAAGTCCATGAATGGCTGCTAATGGTCTTCGAGTAGCCGAACTTTACCAGGACCCTTCCCGTACCACATAAACACAGCCCATACCATTATGGAGGCACCAACGTCTTGCATTGGGCTTTGTTGACAATTAGGATCCATAGCTTCGTAGGGTCTGCGCCATAATCGAACCCTACCAACAGCTCTTACTAACTGAAATCAGGACTCATGTAACTAGGACACGGTTAGCGTCCAACCGATATGTTTACGAGCCCAGGAGATGCGCAGCAGGCGATGTCGTGCTGTTAGCAATCTTCCCCGTGTCGGTCGTCTGCTGTCATAGCCCATTAACCCCAAATTCCGTCGCTGTGTCCTAACAGATAGGTTCGTTGCACGTCCCACATTGATTTCATGTAATGTCACTTGTGTATTAGCGCTAACAACTCTCTGCAAACGCCGCTGCTCTCGTCGTTAAATGGAGGCCGTCGGCCACTGCATTGGCCGTTGTGAGAGGTACTGCGTGGTATTCTCGACACACTCTTCATACTGTATGTCTCAGAATGCTGAATTTCCTAATGCTTTCCGAAATGGAACGTCCCATGCATCTAGCTCCAACTAACATTCCGCGTTCGAAGTCTGTTAATTCCCATTATCCAGCCATCATCATGTCGCAAATTTCTTCACATGGATCACCAGACTGCAAATGACAGCTCCGCCAGTGCACTGCCCTTTAATACGTTCCGTACGCTAAACTACCGTATATGTGCCTTTCATTATCCAATGACTTTTGTTGCCTCGGTGTAATTAATGTGGAGTCACTCACGAAGGTCCAGCTGTAACTATCGTATGGCAGTAACGCATTAATGCGGAAACGATTTACGCTGGAAAAAAGTGGTTCCAATTTTCCACACCAATTGCAAATCGGGCGCAGCCCTGTATCTCGCCAACGTCTCGAGTGCTCATAGTTAACAGACTGTAAAAGCGGCAGATAATAGTAAAATCAGTATTATGCCTTTCTCATTTGTTTGACTTTTTCTGTCGATGTCCCGTTCATAACTCATTACATGTGGGAACTTTTCTACATGTACGAGTATTTCTTGCATCTGTAGTGCCAGATATGTACTAGTGGCTAAAACTTGAACTAATTTTTTTCCATCATAAATCTGTTGTCCAACGCACTATCATATCTGCCAAGTCTCGCTGCCATACGGTAATTACAACTCACACTGGACGTCTGTGAGTAGCTGCCCTTTAGTTGTAACCACCCGGTATTAACCAGCAGTACTGATGGCCCTCAAAATATTGTCGCTATCGTCGATACACACGGAACGAGTGAGATCAGCTATTGACAGTTTGACAATGTTGTCCATTTATATGCTGGCAAAGCTTCATGAACCAGCCACATGTAATTAGTGCGAAACCTTTAGTTTTTCAGTTCGTCTTTATGCGTATCATGCCTCAGATTCAGATTTCCAGATAGCCTTTTAACACACAAAAATTGTATAAGTCTATGCAAGGACAATCGTTCTGCCACAAATTAGGATGTTCAATGAAAGTTTCTATATGACACTGCTTAGTTCGTTAAGTATATAGCGTTTAGGACAAACGCTTCCACTTCGAAAAATACGTATATACCAACAATAACTAATAAGAGATCAGCGAAATGCCTGTCAGTTTCATAAAAATTGTTACAAACCATAAAAAAAGATTTTTATGTTAATTACTTAAACATATCCTTTCCAGGCGAATATAATTGTTTCACAAATATTTCCAAATTTTACTAATTTTGTTTGATGATACTGCAGAACTACACTTCAAGCATTCGAATGACCTGCTTGTCGCCAGAAATCTAAATCCTAAACTCTCGTCGGCAGAAACTGATCACCTTCAACGTACCTTCTTCTGTATTTTATTACCTATCGACGTAAATAATTCATCGCACGATTCGCAGCTGATCAAAAAGTAGTTTATGAAATCTATCGGCAACTTTGTTCTGATTTCAGTCAGTAAATTAATATGCGAAATGTCTCTCGTCTTTGTTATTCATTTTATGATAAATTACTTCTTTTTAGTTGTTTTCTAGTATTACAGGTATTATAATCGCGGCCCACGCTTCCTTTTCGGTTTCCGACATCTTAACCTTGTAAAATCTCGTTTCCAACTGACAGTATTGATAACAATATTGATGGTTTCTGGGTTGCTTCAGTATATTGACCGTTTAACAAATTAGTACCGACAATATATACTGAACGTGAACAGACCTCATAAGACAAGTCACCTCTAATATACCCACAACATATACGATTATCAAGGCATTGTTTTCGCTAAGTTTTAGCGGACAATGTGGCGAATCTTCTTACGTAAGCAAGCAATTTTGAACGTTAAAGGTACTATAAAATTTTTTTATAGATTTGGAAATAGCCTTCGAAGAAGACTGCGTGAACATAACATGTGTGCTTCTTGATGACATATTTAGAAGATAATATAGACGCAAACCACTGTCCCGCCGTCATAAGAGAAGTCCCGAAAATATGCCCCCTACTATATGAAATGTAATCAGTACTAAAATAGTTGACCATAAACAGCGACAAACAACTGTTTTAATGCTATTTATCGGGAACAAACAACATCGTTGCTGATTTCAGACAGACAGATTTATTGTCAGACACAGAAAATTCCGGTCAATGATTTTTGCTACGCCTCAAGTTTCTTAAGATGATGCTGCCCTACAGAAAAAAAATAAAAAAAGCGATTATTTTATTGTTACTGAAAAAAGATGTAAGGGAAGCTATAATTTTATTGTAACTAAAAAAGACGTAACAGTAGGCATTATTTTATTGTAATTGGACCTAACAGCTGAATTATATTCATCTTACAATAAAAATGCTGCGTCTTTTTATTGGATTGCTTCCGAAATTCATATTTCGCCGGAAGGCATTTAAGACTTAACACTTTCACGAACTTTGAAGACGATAACAGAGTAGTTCACCACGCATGCCCCTAAATACAGACCATTTAACAGCCTCACCGACGAACTTCGAGGACTAAGATATCACACAAAGACGATAATTTTTTGTTGGTCAACCGTTTATGAGCTATGCGTGTTGTCACGATGCGCAGCATGACCTAGTGACTTGCTGTGCAGCTCCTGGTGAGATTTTTATCTGAAGTCGTACCGGTCCTTCCACCCAGCTTGTGTTACAATATTGTATCTTCAGTTGCCTGCGTGTTACCAGTGAGGCATTCAGCTTGTGTCGTTGTATTACTTTATCTACAGTAGCATGCATCTTACCAGTGCTGCATTCAGCTTGTGTTGAGGCTATACTGTATCTACAGCGTCGTGCATTTTACTAATCCTGAATTCAGGTTTTCTTGCTGTTATTATCCAATGTAGCATGGAGTATAGATCCGATGAGCTAAGTGACATGATTACGTGTTACGCTGAGGCGAGGGGAAATGGTAGTGAACCTCTTCGCAACTGTGTCAATAGGTTCCCTAACTGAAGACGTCACAGTACCTTTGCTGCAACTCGCGTACGCTTACAACAAACAGTGGGTTTGCGTCCTCAACACATTGGTGGTAGGCGTGACGTGAGGAGAACAGATTTTGAGGGTGAAGTGATCTGTAGATTTAGCAATAAACCTTAAAGCAGCACATGTGTGCTGTGGGAAAACGTCACATATCTATTTGGAGAGTACTGCAGGAATACAACCCACACACGTATCGTTTTCAAAGTGTAAATATTTTAGGACTAAATTATTACCCACATCATATTCCGATTGTGGAGCGGTTCGTACACCAGAGAGTGAATTATGCTGCCTTCCACACACATATTTTATTAGCAAATTAGGCCTCCTTAACATGTGACGGATATCTCAACAGGAAGAACAGCAACATCAGCGACTACGATAACTCGTATGCAGTTGCTGTTAGATCGTACTAACAAAGGTTCTCCATAAATTTGTAGGTGGGAATTGGGGATAATCATCTTCTAGGGCCTGTAACGCTGCCACCGAAGTTAACTTGAGCACCTTACTTACAGTTACTGGAGATCGCACTTCTGGAACTGCTGGACCAAGTATCACTTTTTGTGTGAAGAGGCCTCTGGTCCAGCATGATAGAGCTCTAGCACACTTCAGTGTTGACACACGAACAGTCTACTGGCGCTTTTGGGGATCGCTGGGTAGCATGAGGAGTTCCTGCTCCATGGACAGCGCGTCCGCCTGACTCGACACCCTTTGATTACTTTCTTTGGGTACACGTCAAAGTATGGTTTACGTTACTCTAATATCCGCTTAATTTGTTCTGAAAGCCATAATAGCTGATGTATTCCATCGAATCCGGCAGAATCTTGACATGGTCCCCAGAGTTGGACGGACACTAATACGGAGGTGTGCAGCATGTATTTAGAAACGTGGCGGATTGGTTGAACCATCATGTAAATTACTGTCAGAACACGCCTAACAATGAGAAACGGTACTTTGGTGCCGTTGTAGTTATTCATTATTATAACCTTATGGACGCGTTCAAGCCTGTATGTTCCTTAATAACACAAATGATCACCTTTGTGTGGCCTGTCATCCTTCAAAATTCATCGGCGAGGTCCTGAAACACCCTGTATTCCGTATGTTTATGTACAAAGATGATTTACAAAGACAAAGGTGCCAAAGAAAATGTCTGTCAAACAAGTTACGGTATTATATTAAGGCTATGACAGAAAACTCGTAGGTCATAAATGTTATAGTACAGGCAATATACAATGAATGACTTTTAATCGTAACTAACGCAAACAAGTAAAGGAAAATAGTTCACCATAATATAGCGGAAATGAAGGTTCTATTACATTATGCGAAATACAGAGGAAAAAAGTAAGAGACCTATTTTTTTCCATTTTTTTTTCCTTGCATCTGAAATCTGACTGGTTTGATGCGGCCAGCCACAAATTCCTTACCTGTGCTAACCTCTTCATCTCAAAGTAGCACTTGCAACCTACATCCTCAATTATTTGCTGAATGTACTCCAATCTCTGACCTCCTCTACAGTTTTTGGCCTCTACAGCTCCCTCTAGTACCATGGAAGTCATTCTCTCATATCTTAACAGATGTCCTATCATCCTGCTCCTTCTCCTTATCAGTGTTATCCGTATGCTCCTTTCCTCTTCGATTCTATGCGGAACCTCCTCATTCCTTACCTTATCAGTCCACCTAATTTTCAACATTCGTCTATAGCGCCACATTTCAAATGCTTCGATTCTCTTATGTTCCGCTTTTCCCACAGTCCATTTTATTTTACCACGCAATGCTGTATCCCAGACGTACATTCTCAGAAATTTCTTCCCGGAATTAAGGCCGATATTTGATATTAATAGACTTCTCTTGGCCAGGAATTCCCATTTTGCTAGTCTGCTTTTGATGTCCTCTTCTCTCCGTCTATCATTGGTTATTTTACTGCCGAGGTAGCAGAATTCCTTAACTTCAGCTACTTCCTGATCATCAATCCTGATGCAAAGTTTGTCGCTGTTCTCATTTCTACTACTTCTCATTACCTTCGTCTTTCTTCGATTTACTCTCAGTCCATACTGTGTAATCATTAGACCGTTCATTCCGTTCAGCAGATCATGTAATACTTCTTCACTTTCACTCAGGATAGCAATTCCATCAGCGAATCGTATCACTGATATCCTTTCACCTTGAATTTTAATTCCACTCCTGAACCTTTCTTTTATTCCCATCATTACTTCCTCGATACACAGAGTGAACAGTAGGGGCGAAAGGCTACGTCATTGTCTTAAACCATTTTTAATACAAGCACTTCGTTATTGATCGTCAACTCTTATGGTCTACCCGACGGGAGGCTCTCGTCACACGACATTTCATTTTTCTTATGATTCCCTCTTGGCTGTTGTACATATTGTATGTGACCCGTCCCTCCCTATAGCTTACCCCTACTTTTTTGAGAATTTCGATCATCTTGCACAATTTTACATTGTCTAACGCTTTCTCCGGGCCGACAAAGTCTATGAAAGTGTCCTGATTTTTCTTTAGTCTTGCTTCCATTATTAAACGCAACGTCATTCTGTATACTTATCTTGTAAGCAGCTTGGATGAATGAGCTGTTAAGTTGATTCTGCGATAATTCTTGCACTTGTCAGCTCTTGCCGTCTTCGGGATTGTGTGGATTATGCTTTTCCGAAAGTGAGATGGCATGTGGCGAGACTCATACATTCTACACACCAACATTAATAGTCGTTTTGTTACCATTTCCCCCCAATGATTTTAGAAATTCTGATGGAATGTTATCTATTTCTTCTGCCTTATTTGATCTTAAGTCCTCCAAAGCTCTTTTAAATTCTGATTCTAATACTGGGTCCCCAATCTCTTCCAAATCAACTCCTGTTCCTTCTTCTACCACATCAGAATATCTTCCCCCTCATAGAGGCTTTCAATATATTCATTCCACCTATCCGCTCTCTCCTCTGCACTTAACAATGGAATTCCCATTGCACTCTTAATATTATCAACCTTGCTTTTAATGTCACCGAAGGTTGTTTTGGCTTTCCTCTATGCTGAGTCTGTCCTTCCGACAATCATTTCTTTCTCGATGTCTTCACATTTTTCCTGTGGCCATTTCGTCTTAGCTTCCCTGCACTTCCGATTTATTTCATTCCTCAGTGACTTGTATTTCTGTATTCATGAGTTTTCCGGAACATTTTTATACTTCCTCCTTTCATCGATCAATTGAAGTATTTCTTCTGTTAGTCATCGTTTCCTCGCAGTTACCTTCTTGGTACCTACGTTTTCCTGTGCGACGTCTGTGACGGCCCTTTTTAGAGATGCCCATTCCTCTTCAACTGTACTACCTACTGAGCTATTCCTTATTGCTGTATCTATAGCCTTGGAAAACTTCAATCGTATCTAGTCATTCCTTAGTACTTCTGTATCCTACTTCTTTGCGTATTGATTCTTCCTGATTAATGTCTTAAACTTCAGCCTACTCTTCATCACTCCTTGGTACGCCTTACAATCCAGTATCTGATTTCGGAATCTCTGTCTGACCATTATGTAATCTAACTAAAATATTTCCATATCACCTGGCCTTTTCCAAGTATACCTCCGGCTCTTGTGATTCTTGAATGGAGTATTCGCTATTTCTCCTGTAAGCTTTTCATCTACTCCTTCCCCTACAACTGCATTCCAGTCCCCCACGACTATTAGATTTTCATCCCCCTTTACATACTGCATTACCCTTTCAATATCCTCATACACTTTCTATATCTCTTCATCTTCAGCTTTCTACGTCGGCATGTATACCTGAACTATCGTCGGTGTTGGTTTGCTGTCTATTCTGATAAGAACAACCCTGTTACTGAACTGTTCACAGTAACACTCTTTCGGACCTACCTTCCTATTCATAACGAATACTACTCCCGTTATACCATTTTCTGCTGCTACTGATATTACCTTTTCGTCATCTGACCAGAAATCCTTGTCTTCTTTCTACTTCACTTCTCTGACCCCTACTATACCTAGATTGAGCCTTTGAATTTTCCTTTTCAGGTTACCTGGTTTCCCTATGACGTTCAAGATTCTGACATTCCACACTCCGTCTCGTAGAACGTTATCCTTTAGTTGATCATTCAACATTTTTCTCATGGTAACCTTCCCCTTGGCTGTCCCCTCCCGCAGATCCGAATGGGGAACTATTCCGGAATATTTTGCCAGTGGAGAGATTATCATGACACTTATTCAACCACAGGCCACATGTCCTGTGGATACACGCACATGCCTATAATGCAGTGGTTTCCATTGCCTTCTGCGTCTTCATACCGTTGATCATTGCTGATTCTTCTGCCTTTAGTAGCAGTTTCCCACCCCTAGGGCAAGAGAGTACCCTGAACGTCTGTTCGCTCCTCCACCCTCTTTGACAAGGGCGTTGGCAGAATTAGGGTGATTTCTTATGCCGGAAGTCTTCGGCCACCAAGGCTAATTATCAATCAAAGTTTAAACAGCGGCGGGATTCGAACCCGGGACCCAAGACGTTTTGATTATGAATCAGAGACGCTACCCCTAGACCTGCATACACATGTTATATAGACAGATTCTTAGTCTTTTTCACCAAAGTAATTGTTTTGTAGTGTGTAACAGGTAATCTGAAGAGATATAGTGTAACATAAATAGCTATTATGTCTGAGGATAATACAGTAGAAGTATGATAGCATTTTGGAAGTCTAAATTGATTTAACTATTGTATTAAATTCTGAAAAATGTGACACATGAATTAGTAGCTTGTTATATTTTTAGAAAGGAACAAGTCTCAGTTTTATCACTGTCTGCATCTACATATACATGGATACTCTGCAAATAACATTTAAGTGCCTGGCAGAGGTTTCATCGAAACACCTTCACAATAAATCTTTATTATTCCAATCTTGTACAGCGCGCGGACGAAACGAACACCTGTATATTTCCATGAGAGCTCTGATTTGTCTTTTTTTATGATGATCGTATCTCCCTATGTAGGTCGGCGTCAACAAAATATTTCCTTGTTTGGAGAAGAAAGTTGGTGACTGAAATTCCGCGAGAATATTCCGTCGCAACGGAAAACGCCTTTGTTTTAATGATGTCCATCCGAAATCCTGTATCATGTCTATGACACTCTCTTCCCTATTTCTCAATAATACAAAACGTGCTGTTCTTCCTAGAACTTTCGATGTACTCACCGTCATTCCTATCTGGTAAGGATCCAACAAAGCACAGCAGTGTTCTAAAAGACGGCGGACAAGCGTAGTGTAGGCAGTCTCTTTAGTGGATCTGTTACATTTCCTAAGTCTCCTGCCAATAAAACGCAGTGTTTGGTTAGCCTTCCCCACAATATTTTCTATGTGTCCCTTCCAATTTAAATTGTTCGTAATTCTAATTCCTAGGTATTTAGTTGAATTTGCAGGCCTTTAGATTTGACTGATTTATCGTGTAACCGAAGTTTAACGGATTCCTTTTAGCACTCACGTGGATGACCTTACACTTTTCGTTTCACTGTGAAAGATGTGTATTTATGTTCGAAAGTAGAAAGTCGTTGGACAAAATTTTGCAGAAAATATGTTAATTCAGAAGATGAGATGGTGAAATGATTTTGGGAAGTATGTATTTTTCTGTTTCCTCAAGCAGACACGATAATGCTCTTTTCAGCATGCTGTAGTGTTTGGTGGTGTTATTGCAACTTAGAAATTTTTTCCTTCATGTCCACTAGGAGAGGTGTGCATTGTGAAAGTATGGGGTTTGATGTATTATTCTTAAAACAGTCAAGCAATCAACAGTGATATTAAAAGACGCAGGATTTTCGAAGTAAGTGACACAAAACTAATTCAGTTCTTGATAAAAAATTTTCGAGGTTCCCGTCACATCATGTGGTTAAACGTTGAACAGCTTTCGGTCAAATCATCGTCCACTATTCTTAAGTGTGGCTGACGTGTAATTGCTACTGGCATCCTTAAAGAGCTGCACTGCTTCTGTGACGTCACTGGTGCTAAAGGCAGGGTAGTATATGACAATGCCTTCGCTTGCACACCCGCCGCGCCCGCTTTAGCCTTATGATGGCCGGTCCCGAACTGTGCAAACTGTGCTTACAATAACACTACTCTCTTGGCCACAGTTTTTCTTTATATTTCTTTAATCCTTACGCGTCTCAGCATGAAGCCATTTTGAAAATAACTAAATGAAAAAGAGGTATCATACATTAGCAAACGTATAACAATTACCGTTAAACAAAGTATTATAAATCATACACTGAAAAACATATGAGTAATACCAAAGGAATAAAATATGAACACAGCAGAACTTGCACCTACCAAAACCCTACTGATACAAAGCATCGCGTCGAAGTCGTGCTATTGGATGCGTGTCTCAGTTCGTAGTAACCGACGGAGACTCATCGAATAAAACATAAGTGATATCTGGCGTTCCCCAAAGAAGTGTTATAGGTCCTCTGCTGTTCCTTATCGTAATAAACAACACAGGAGGCAATAAAAGCAGCCTTCTTACTCGTAGATTTCTTGCAGATGATGCAATTTTACCGTCTTGTAAAGTAATGAGCTGTTGATAATCAACAATTGCAAAATGGTTTAGACAAGGTATCTTCATGGTGCGAAAAGTGGCAGTTGACTCTAAATCAAGCAAAGTGTGAACTCACCCATAAGAGTACTAAAAGAAATCTGCTAAATTTTGGTTACGGGGGAAATCACACAAATCTAAAGGCTGTAACTTCAACAAAATACCTAGTGAATACAATTGTAAATAACTTAGATTCGAACGCTCACTTCGATGTTGATGTGGGGAAAGCAAACGAAAGACCGTACTTTACTGGCAGAAAACTGCTTACAATACGCTTTTTCGCCCTCTTCTGGGGTATTGGCTTGTGGCGTTGGATCAGTATCAGATGCGAGTGACAGAAGACATCGAAAAGGTTCAAAGAAGGGCAGCTCGTCTTTTATTATTACGAAATAGGAGAGAGAGTACCAGGAACATGATACGCGAAATGGCGTGGCATCATAGATGTTGCGGGCTGTCAATCGCGTTTTACTTTTTGTCCGTCGTAGCAATATGGCGAAGGCCATTTAATTTTTAATTCTGGACCTCCGTTTCTTTATAACGTATTTTATAGATCTTCCTCGACGTCCTTGTTTTTAGCTGTCTTCTCTTCCATCGATTGCGACTAACGTGTAGTCATTTCCAGCTCCTCTTTGTCTTCGTGTTCTACAGTTTTAACATGGACGAGTATGGCCCTAGTTGTTTTTGCGCCCTAAAACAAAAATAAACAAGCAGAACAAAGGCGTTTTCCTTTGCGACAGATTCTCCTCGTGAAATTTCAATCACAAACTCTCTCCTCCGGCTGCGAAAATATTCTGTTGGTACCCACCTAAATAGAAATGAATGATCATCACGATAAAATAAGAGAAATCAGGCCGTCACAGAAAGATTTAAACTCACGTTCTTTCCGCGTGCCGTCCGAAAGTGGAACGGCAGAGAAACAGCTTCAAGATAGTCCGACGAACCCTCTTCCAGGCACTTAATTGCAAACTGCAGAGTAATCGTGTAATGTAGAAGCAGATAAATTTAATCACTTGAACTATAAGTGCGAACTGCTTTACGTGTCGCTATGAAACTACAAGGAACGCAGCTCCACTAGATGGCGCTAATGTACAAAAATGACATTTTCTTGCAACGAATACACATTTTTGCGTTTCCAAAAATAATAAGTGTGCGTACACTTTACAATCAGATAAAAAAGACTAGCGTAAAAGTGAACGTTTAATGTGTTATTCATAGTTTTACTTTAAGTAGAGAAGAGATTACCGAAAGTAAACATTTTCTAATACGACTATAGGTAGGCTTCGACTCTACCTATACCTGTTTTCATATCTATATGTAACAGGTAATCCTTTCTGTAATTTAACTGAAGTATAAATAAGACGTTAAATGTACGCTTATACACTAGTGTACTTACTTTATTGTAAAATGTACAAGCTTGAAGAAAAAGCCGTTCGTACAGAAACGCAGTCAAGCTGCTGGTTCCAATGGGCTCACTCCACGTGGCTCTCACCGGCGCACCGACCTGCGTACAGAAGCGAGATCGGCTGCGCACCCATAGGCCAGCTCATGAACTGCCACATAACCGCGAGCACAGGGAATGTGATGGCCCTCACGATGTGCCGAGTGCAGCAGGTGCCGAACCACCGCCCATAAAGACTACGTGAGGAATGTCAGCGCAACTCTACACACTGCTGTGAGTAGAGTCATTGATTTGCAACGCCTCACATATGATTAGTGCCTAAAAAATCAATTTTTAAGACCTGAAGGTGACAGCGAAGTTGATCGAAACCCATTGTTTTAAATAAAGAAATATTTATGCGATATTGGCCTTAGAATGTTTTTAAGAGTTATGTTGATACGATGAAGGAGCACGCTGTCATGTAAAAATATTTTTGATACTGTTTGGTCTTTATTTCATTTTAAAAGTGTACTTAATTTAATAACGCTCAGACTTTCAAAGGAAAAACACCTCCGACAATCCTCGTACACATTGCGACAGTGCCTAACAGTTACTGCTGAGTAGTTGCTCCCTTAAGCAACAGTCCCATATGAGCAACCCCCGTGCGGTTAAAGGCGCTGCAGTCTGGAACCGCAAGACCGCTACGGTCGCAGGTTCGAATCCTGCCTCGGGCATGGATGTTTGTGATGTCCTTAGGTTAGTTAGGTTTAACTAGTTCTAAGTTCTAGGGGACTAATGACCTCAGCAGTTGAGTCCCATAGTGCTCAGAGCCATTTGAACCATTTGAGCAACCCATTTGCGTCATTACCTGTAGGTTCTTGCGCTATGTACAACTCTGTATAAAAAGAATATCTCGATGTAGTCATAGGGTCGAACTGCGCACGTGTGCTTTCATGCCCCACAGCTAATTCGTGGCAAATAATAGCCAGTAGCTGTGATCCTGCATTCAAACAGTGTAGGGACTGGCTGTAATTGCGAGTTAATAAAGTATACAGAAATTCAAAATAAAAGTTAAATGAAGAATTTCATAACAAGGGTTCTATTGTAACGTCTGTAATTGATTTCGATCATAAAGAATTATGTCTGGACGATGTTTATTCAATAAAGGACATCCCAACTAAACGAGAAGTGCTCCCATAATATTCAGTTAAAATACAGAGAGAAAATACCATTATCAATTGCAGTTATTTTGAAAGCGTTATGAGAATGGTAGCAAAACCAACAAACTAAATATTCATCAGACATAAACGAAAACTAAGTCCATTTTGTAACCACACGACACTAAATTTTCATCAGCTCAAAATAGGTCAGATTACAAACTGACAGTTCAGATTAAAAATTAACAGTTGCAAATTAACACACATGGCACAAAGAATAATAACTCATGCTCTTTCTATCTTCAGTCCTGTAATTCAAGCAGAGAAAGTTAGAGTTTTACTCTAGTGGACATTCAGACCTCTCGAAATATGAAGTCCTTTCAGAAGTTAGAGGATTATAACGGAAATTCACCGCCCGGAATCAAACATGTATATGACTTAATCATGTACACTATGTGATCAAAAGTACCTGGACACTTGGCTGAAAATCACTTACAACTTCGTGGCGCCCTCCATCGGTAATGCTGGAATTCAATATAGTCTTGGCCCGCCCCTAGCCGTGATGACAGCTTCCACTCTCGCAAGCATAGGTTCAATCAGGTGCCGGAAGGTTTCTTGGGGAATGGTAGCCCATTCTTCAGGGAGTGCTGGACTGAGGAAAGGTCTCGATGTCGGTCGGTGAGGCCTGGCATGAAGTCGGCGTTCAAAAATATCCCAAAGGTGTTCTATAGGATTCAGGTCAGGACTCTGTGCGGGCCAGTCCATTAGAGGGATGTTATTGCCGTGCAACCACTCCGCCACAGGCCGTGGACTATGAAGAGGTGCACGATCGTGTTGAAAATGCATTATCCATCCCCGAATTGCTCTTCAACATTGGGAAGCAAGAAGGTGCTTAAAACACCAGTGTAGGCCTGCGATGTGATAGTGCCACGCAAAACAACAAGGGGTGCAAGCCCCCTACAAGAAATACAAGACCACACCATAACACCACCGCCTCCGAATTTTACCGTTATCACTACACCCGCCTGGCAGATGATGTTCACCGGACATTCGCCATACCCATACCCTGCCATCAGATGGCCACCTTGTGTACCGTGATTCGTCACACCACACAACGTTTTTCCACTCTTCAATCTTCCAATGTTTCGCTCTTTACACCAAGCGAGGCGTCATTTGGCATTTACCGCGTGATGTGTGGCTTATGAGCAGCCGCTCGACCATGAAATCCAAGTTTTCTCACCTCCCGCCTAACTTTCATAGTATTTGCAGTGGATGCTGATACAGTTTGGAATTCCTGTGCGATGGTGTGGATAGATGTCTGCCTATTACACATTACGACCCTCTTCAACTGTCGGCGGTCTCTGTCAGTCAACAGACGAGGTCGGCCTGAATGCTTTTGTGCTGTAGGTGTCCCTTCACGTTTGCAAGTCACTGTCACATCGGAAACAGTGGTCCTATGGATGTTTAGGGGTGTGGAAATCTCGCACAAGTGACACCCAATCACCTGACAATGTTCGACGTTCGTGAGTTCGCCGGAGCGGCCCATTCTCCTCTCTCACGATGACTACTGTCACTGATATGGAATACCTGGCAGTAGGTGACAGTACAATGCACCTAATATAAAAAAGATACGTTTTTGGGGATGTTCGGATACTTTTGATCACATAGTGTACGTTACCTCAGGTGGGTCTGCCTTCTTCCAGAACTCGATTCAAAGTGTCCCATATCCTTACCTTGAACTCTTCTCTCGAAAAACCCCCGTCTCCACTTGACTTCCATAGTGTTCTGCTACTGTCTGCTTTTCCATTGGCTGAAGGCCATCCCCAACCAAAAATACATTGTTCTTACATGCTACAGACATGATCTGACTCAACATTGACTACTTTCCCGCACTAAACTGATACGGTACAACAATACTTAAATAAAAGAAATGTTTTAAACATTCGGTCATACTCAGACCATTCGTATTAAATGTAAGTAATAGTTGGTGCGTAAATAAATAAGCCAGCATTCTTGTGCCAATTGTGCTCGCGATAAACGACAACAGATTGTTGTTAAATTTTGTTTAAGCAATTATTTATGACTTCTTGACAAAAACGTCTTTTGAGTCTCTTTCCAACCATGGGGCCCACTAATACATGTGATTGACCACTTTTAAATTAGCCCGGCTTCTTAACATCACTTGCAATCAGCATTTAGTATAAAGGCACTGGCAAAAAAAGTAAACTGTTCTTTAAATAACTACATACGTATGGCAGTATGGGGTATCGATGCTGTGTTCTTTTTCTATGTAAATGTGGAGAATATGATGTTCCGTCAAACATTCGCATAATGAAAAAGACATAAACGATGTCATTGATCAACAAAAAAATGAATACAGATACGTAGCATTCAGTGGTGATAACTGTAGCGCAATGCTATCATCTAAGATAGTGTTTGTTGAAATGTCATGATTCGATTGAAATTTGTCAATTCAGAGGTTTAGTGTGTTAATGTTTATTCACTGTGAAACATTAACTTCTGTAGTTTTAAAGGTACAGAAATTATTGTTGAGTCACTGGATGTGTCTCATTTTTCTAGGATCGTCAATGTATTCAGATTTGTTTAACTGTTTGATCTGAATTACTACAGACTCTCAAAGCTATCTTTCATATTGTCTGACACTTCACCAAGTCTTGGAGCATAGTCTCCTGCACAAATGTCTACCAGTCGACAGCAGTCAAAATTCCCGTGTACTGGGATTTTCCCTGTTTCCAGCGTCGCCACTAGTCTTTGTACCTGGACTCACTCGTACCTGCCAATTAGCTGGAAGCTGGAAGTGAAGTGGCGTACCTTGAGCCCGCTAGCGTTCAGCCGTACAACACATTTATCTCTCCTCAATTCCAGGCCTATGTGGACGAATTACTCGACCACATACTCATACAGATTACAACATGCAGTTCCACAACACGTCAGTAAATATTTTTATGCAATGTTTTATGATCGATCGTTATATTTTGTCAGTTATTTGGTGTATGGAGATGAGGGCACTTGCTGCTTTTTGCATCTCACAAGCGGACCACATGGCAACTGCATATTCCTAAATTTTTTATATTTACAGTACGTGAAGTTAAGAATTCAAATTTCTGTCAACCGTAGCACTTCGATGTATCTCTCAAAAACTCTCGAGAGAATCAGCTTAGAAGTTTTCCGAGTGTGTTTAATAACCTAATATGAGGTCGTCGTTTCCAAGGGGCTGTGTTGTTTTGTGGTAGAGTGCTTGCCTCCAATGTGGGAGACCCACTTTCGATCATGGGTAAGCGTAGATTTTTAAACAATGTCCAGGTTTTCTCGAAGCGTGAAATACATCAAGACGAAACTGTTTAATTTTTGATACTGTTTTCAAATTTAAACAATTTGTGTTAAAATGTTTTTATAAAAGATCAGTAATTAAAAATTTATATTTGCAAAAAAAAGTGGATTTTTGTGAGCGATATGCAGTTAGAAATAAGAATCAGTGGATGTTTCATTCAAATGGTAGCTGTATGTTAACCAGCTTATATTTGATGTATTTTGTATTTAAATGACGTAAGCAGTCGAAGTGAGCGGAAAAATTAATGATATGAACTAAATGGAAACGAGACTTGAACCAGCTATCTAGTGACAAACACATTCGAACGTTGCCAATGTTTTCCATATTTACGTATTGTATACTTCACGGAAATGCTATTAGAGCATTCCTATTGTTTAAGAATCTTTATCAGACGTGAACCGAACCCAGGTCTCCCATATCAGAAGCACACTTTTCCCCACATATCCACACTCCCTGTAGAAATATGGGCCATACTGTTGTTGTTAAATACTCTCGGAAAACTTCAAAGTCAATTTTCTCGAGAATGTTAGAGAGTTACATCGAACTGCTGTGGCTGACTGATATAAGAGTTTTGAACTTCAAGTACCACAGACACAAAGAAATTACAAAAATGCATTTCCCATGTAGTATTCTTGAAGCCGGCATACAAGGAAGTAGTGCTAAGCTATTCGGCGACCATAAGAGACTAGAATAAATTACCTCTGAGAGCACAGACTGTTAGAACAAGCGTAAACGCCGCCTGACCGATTGTTAGCTCTTGAATTAAATTGCATATCATTAAGGTTTCAGTGGTGCACAGATGAGCTTGGATAAAGGAGTGAGGCCGTCCGTTTCCGAATGAATCTTTGAGATTCGGGGATTAGATTAAAGTCTTCACGGTGCATCTACAAGGACGGAGGGAATACATTTTAGCGTTTTTGCCGAGAAAAACCAGTCTGGTAGAGGATTGAGGAAAACCTTTACTCTGCATACTCATTACTTCCTTGATCCAGTTTCAGAGGATCTAGCGGATTACTTGTGTCCGCTCCTAACAGTAAATGCACACTTATCATCAGAGCTTGAGAGAAAAATACTGCTATTAAATTGTTAGTGGGGAGACCTCCAATGGTTGCTCAAACTAACCACGCAGCGGAACGTAATAGAAAGCTGTATGGTTTCTTAGTTGCATAAGCCACTACGTTACCGTACAACAGCAAGAGAAAAATGAAAAGAATACTGAAAATCAATGGAGAATGGTGATGATGCAAACCATATTATACTGAACACTTTTCAGAGAAAATGCCCTCGAGGAAATGAATCCGATCTACAGCAGATGTTATAGTCAGTGTTTCAGAATACAGCAACGCAAGGTGGATACGAATAATCGTGAGACAAGTCATGGGGGACGGGATCACAACGTTGTTGAAACTGCTGTCTTTGGTAATGTAATTTTTTTTTTAACTTGTGGTAAATTTCTACTGAGGACATCGGTACCTAGGCTTACACACTAATTGAACTAACTTAAGCTAAGGACAACACACACACCCATGCCCGAGGGAGGACTCGATCCTCCGACGGGGCGAGCGGTCCGAACCGTGACAAGGCGCCCATAGACCACGCGGCTACCGCGCGTGACTCTCTTTGATCCGAAGACTTGTGCGATGCAGTTCTCCGCGCTGTAATGTATCCTGTGCGAGTCTCCTCGTATCTTCATTACCACTGAAAACTACATCCACTTGTCTATCGTAAATGGATAGGACAAAAATATGGCAGCAGGAAAGAAATACATGCTTGAACATAAATGCAAATGCTAGACAAGCCAGGACGTTGCGCTGTGGTATTTGACAACGGACGGCACCTGTGCAACATCGTCAACACGTTTCAAGTGTCAATCGTTGTAAGAAGTGTTCTGTGTGGCTGTGAGTGCATTACGTCGGAGCTAAGTGAATTTGAACGTGGGCAAATTGTTGGAGCTCGTATGATGGGGACTTCCGTAGTCAAGAGAGCCAAAGTGATTGGTATTTCAAGAGGTACCGTATCGAAAACTTATACCGCGTGCAGGGAAAGCTGGAAAACATCATCCACTAAGTCAAAAAGTGGATGAAAGTTTATGTTGAGTGATAGCGAAGTACGGTCATTGAAGACAATTGTGACAATAAATAAGAGAACAGCAGCCCTGCAGAAATGATGATGCACTTGCGATCCGTGCGAGCACCGAAACAACACGAAGGCAGCACCATCATCTGACAACTGCTGGGTGAGCTGGAATTCCAGAACCACCTCATCGCTGTTGCAAATATCCATAACAGGAAAACGTGGTGCCCAAGCCATAAACTCGGAAGCAACGGGTTGCTATGGAGCAAAGGAAGAACGTCGTTTGGTCGTATGAGTCTTGATCCACACGTTTCCAGCTTCTGGCCGAGTTTATGCCCCAAGAGTGAGTCATGAAGTGTGTTTGGTGATGATTTGTTCAGCCATATCGCCGTACAGCATGGGTCTCATGGTTACGCTACAATGTCGCATTGCTGTCGAGGGGTGTGCGACAATTTTGGGGTAATCAGATCCATTCCACGTTACAGTGTTCTACAATGGTGATGCTGGGTACCAAAACAACAAAACCCTTTTCACTTAGCTTGCACCAGCCAGGACTTGTGCTGTGAGCTGCTTTTTCCCTGGCCACTTAAGTCACCAGATCTCAGTATTATTTATCTTTTGTGGTCTATCCTTGAGAGAAGGGTGCGTGATCGCTTTTCATTAATTGTCGAGACCTGAACTTTCCACTGCTTTCCAGGAACATTTGTATATTATTCCCTTGAAAAACATACAGGACCTCTATTTATCAGTTTCGAAACGACTTGAAGCTGATTTGAGTGCCAACAGGTGCCCTACACAGTACTGGTCATAGTAATAAAGTGAACTTTTGGTGTTTCCTTGTTCATGTCAAACACCTGTAGTCAAGCCTGCACTACAGTTTTTGCAATTTTTATCCCTCCCCCTATAATTTGTATCCCTCTCTCTCTTCCATTACTAAATTGACAATTTATCGCTGTCTCAGGATATGTCTAATTAACCAATCTCTTCTTTTCTTCAAGTTGTACCACAAATTTATTATTTTCTTTTTTCGATCCGGTACACTTTCATTATTAGGCCTCAGCAGCTGAATGGTGTTGATAGCTGCCATGAAGATGATACTTGGTTAGATGACTTGTACGTGGCGCATTCAGCGTCGTGGTGCCGAATAGCTTCTTGAATGAGAAGTAGGGGCTTTGCGGTCTGAGAAGACGGCAAAACGGTGGAGAGAGCGGTGTGATGACCATATGCCCCTACAAACTGCATCCGTCTCACGGCAGAGAATGACTCGGCGGCCGGTCAACATCTCTTGGGCCTGCAAGAGTTCCTCGTTAATAATTCGATCAACCCATTTAATTTACAAGATTGATCTGTGGCACTATATATCAGAATTATCGTCCACGTTATTAGGCTAGACCACAGACAAATACCTTAACCCTTAAATTTATATTCGATGTTAACAAATTTCTCTTTTTCAGAAATTCTTCTCTTACCATTTCCTGTCTGCACTTCGTATCTATCAGAATTATAGGGAGAATATTCCAGTAAACATAGTCAATCGCTTTCCCTAAAACTACAAACGCTGTACATGTAAGTTTCCCTTTCGTAAGTCGGTGTTGCCTCTTGTGTTCTAAATTTTTCCGGAACCCAACCCGAGGACCGCTTCCGCCACTTTTTTCATTCTTCTGTTAGTTATCCCTATTTCGCAGCCATGACTTATTAATCTGATTGCTGTACATTATTCTCTCATGTCAGCACTTACGTCTATGTAATAGGAAATACTACTTTGTTCTTGAAGTCTGAGGATATTATTGCAGTCTCGTATACCCTACATATCCGAAACCGTACCTTACTAGTCAGATGACCGGGATTCAATTTACGGTACTTCCAGACATTTTTCGTTAGTGGGAGTTCAGGCAGCCTCTTGATTACTGCTGAGGAGCTGCTTGAATTGGAAGCAACGGCTCCCAGGTCTACGAAGCAGACGATGGCGGAAAGAATGTTGTGCTTTCCGCATGCCGGTCCCTACCTCATACTATGTCGCCGTTGGCAAAGCGTGATACGGTTGCCGATTGATAATGAACGGTCCGTGAGAGGTGGATGGTGAAGCTAGCAGCAACAGTATATATTTTTCAGATCAGATGTAATATTTTGTCACAACTAATCTCCCAAGGGTCTCAATAACTCTAACGAAAATTTGTCGATTCGAGTGGTCTTGTTTCGAGTCAGATGTTTAATACTCTGCCAAATGCTTCTAGAAGTATCATAACTTCCTTCTCATCTTCAGCTATTTCCTCTTCTATTTTGATAACATTGTACCCTCGTATAGATCCCTGTATGTTGTACAGGGCGGCGCAGTTAAAAGTAACCCACCTCCCCTTCGAACGCGACGGGAATATTTCGACTTCTGAAATAAAGTACACAACTACAACAATTTACAGTTTTATGCAATAATCGATTGTTAGCATTCTTCTGCCACCAAATCAGTTTATTTCATCAGTGAATTTAAATGTTTCTCTTTGTGATCTCTAAAATGACTTTCTCGCTAGAAAATAGAATTGGAACTGCGGAAGGATAATTGAAGACAGGTTCGAGTAAGGAAACTCGCAAATTTTAGGGATCAATTATCCGGATCGAGGACCACGAGAAAAGAGAGCAATACAGAGTCAGTTTAAAAACTGGTGCACCTATGAATCTGTGCAGAATATAAACCGACAAAAACTTCCTTCAGTTCGGAAACCAGTAGTTATTGCAGACATTCGCCAAAGAATCAGTCAGAGCCCAGAGCAGTCTACAAGTAAACTAACCTAATTGGCGCATATAAGTATGAGGAGCAGCCAGCGGATATTGAAATGTCTTAATTTGAAGCCCTATAGTGCGACGGTTGTGCAGAAATTACGACAGGATGATAGTCAGAAAAGTGTAGATTACTGCACGTGGCTAGTAAATAACATCAACGATAGTTTGTTAGACCCTTCCCATTACATCATGAGTGATGAAGCTTAGTTTCATTTTTCGAATCATGTGAATACACAGAACATGAGGTGCTGGCCAACGTAGAACCATATCATTGTGTGTCAGCAACCACTCCATGGTCAAAAAATCGGCGTTTGGTGCACTGTAACAGGAACCGGTATTTTTTGACACTGCCCTCAACACGGTTGCATGTGTGGAAATTTTTGATACATTTTGTGCTCAACTCCCCTAGTACGAAAGAAAATACTGTTTCTTGAGCCAAAATAGGGCAACATGCCACACGTCTGAGGTATCAGCCGTGAAGTTGCGCCACCGACATCCGAACTTTACGCCGAGTATGTGCGAATATGCTTAGACGTGCACAGCTGTATATTTATGTTGCAGGGGTTCTCTTTCAACATCTTCTACAAAAGTGTTTTTCACTGTATTTTTCATTGTGAATAAACGGTAAGTCCGTTTCATGTCTTCGCTTCTGGAGTATCATTGCATTTGCTTTATACGTACACGGGCTACTTTTATCTGCGCCCCTGAAAATTTCTTACACATTTTAGTTTTCCCTTCCTTACTTAGCACTCGATGCTATCTGAATTCTTAGTACTAGTACTTAAGTTTTACGAACCGGTATAATTTTCCTATAATAAACAACTTGAACTTTCTACTCTAGCTCTTCCTCCTTCAGTATTTTGTACTTCTTCTCGGTGTCATTTTTTGGCTTCTCCATTTGCTGCATTTTTATTATTTCTCCTTTCTTCAGTTAAAGTCAACATCTCGTGAGTTATCCAAGTACTTCCACTGGGCCTTGTTACAATATACTGTCATGGATCTCTAACGTTTCGCCTGCCGCTGTCGCCGAGCGGTACTAGGCGCTTCAGTCCGGAACCGCCCTGCTGCTTCGGTCACAGGTCCGAATCCTGCCTCGGCCATGAAAATGTGTGATGTCCTTAGATTAGTTAGGTTGAAGTAGTTCTAAGTTCTAGGCTACTGATGACCTCCGATGCTAAGTCACATAGTGCTCAGAGCCATTTGAACCATTTGAACCTCCGCTTCCAAGGGACATGCGGTAGTATTCGGAAGGACCGCGACAGCTCTAGAATACATGAACATTATTGCAGAGCACCTGCATCCGTTCGTGCCTGATGTCACCACCATGTGGCATCCTCCCAGCAGGATAATTGTCTTTGCAGGAGGACAGTATCAAGCTACAGCGGTGTGAGGAGCATAATAGTGAACTAACGTCAATGTATTTACCGTCCATTTCACGTGAGATGAACTCTATGGGAAACTCCTCGGACGCTATAGGGACCAGTTTTGTCCCCACAAACCACTGGCCCGTAATTTGTGGGAATTGCGTGGCCTGTGTGTGGACATTTGTTGTCACATACATCCGTAACATACCAGGAACTTGGCTAATCCATGCGAACTAGAAATTCTGCTATATTGCTTTCCAAAGTTGGAGGAACACGCCCTTAATTATGTAAAAAATGTAAATGTCTTATGGCTTAGTTAGCTGAGCTATTCAACGGACTGGGTTCAGACGCCTGTTGGAAAGCGTTTTCTTCTCCATGCACGCTGGCTCCTTTCCTTCCTGATACGTGAGAGTTGTGTCGTATGTGTATTTGTGGAGCGAAAGTGAGAGTAATGGAGACGTGTATAAAGTAGTGTTTTCCTGTGTTGCATTTTGATGGTGAGAGAAGCGGTGCCACTGCATATTCCTCTCGAATAACACCAAGGAGGCTGCTGAGCCTGACGTCTCCATCCGACGGACGGATCATCACAACAATGTAACAAGCCTTCACTACATGATACACTACAGAGATGTTTAGAATTTAATTCAGGACATGGCGCGTAGAGCGGTGATCAAGAACTTTACGCCACCAACTCTCGTCGTCCTGCCAGGCAGATAATGTCAGTGAAAAGTTCATTCACCACCAGCACTGGAACCGGTTCACCTCTGAGTCGAGCGCCACCGGAGTCGTTCTTTAAAGACCTACGGGGACGGGTACTAAGCCTGTGCCCTTAATATTTCGGCTGATCAGTGTAGGGACAAAATTGTTGCATAGTTTTCTCGAATATTGTTATTCTGTAATTACTGGGGGCTTTACTAGAACAACACTGTTTTTCTTTAAAAATGTCCCCATTGGGTTTCATGCGCATTTCCTTTTCACTTTGATGTGCACTACACTAAACTTTTACGTTACGGAATTCCTTCGATGTTTGCTATTACGCCCACTGGATGAGGATAAACGTTGGAAAAACACTTATAGCACGAGTATTTCATGCTTGCATAGAGCAGGCGTTTTAGTGACAGCGGCCTAGAAAATTCCCATAGTTTCCTGAAAATGAAATGATAATTAACTCGATACCCTAGCTGCAAACAGGCGTTGATATACATCATTGGGGGACAGTTGAAAATGCGTGTCCCGACCGGGACTCGAACCCGGGATCTCTTGTTAACATGGCAGACGCTCTATCCATCTTCTTCTTTTCTTTCTTTTTTTAAAAAAAAAAATCTCATTTTGTTCGCTTTTGTTCGTTGCATCTGCTCGGGGCGGACGTTGTAAGACATCCCTTTAAGTTCGTTGGTGGTCGTTTAACTCAGTTTTTTTCTATTACAGAGGGCACGTAGCCCTCTGACCGAACACGCTGAGCTACCGGGCCAGCTATCCATCGGAGCCACCGAGTGCATAGAGGATGGCGCGACTGCAGGGACCATCTCGCACACGCCTCCCGCGAGACCCACATTCTCACCTTGTATGTCCACACACTCATTACTCGTGGAAGACATTCTTACCAAGTCTCAGAAGAGTTCAGGGAATATCCGCACAGAAGAAGAAGTTCATCAATGGTCTCTGTTCTTTCGGGCATGTCCGAAATAACAGACACCATATCCATGTAAGTATAAAGTTCTGGCAATACCGGCCATGACCTCCTTCTTCTGTGCAGATGCACACATATTCCCCGAACTGTTACGGGACTTGGTAAGATGATCTTCCACGAGTAATGAGTGTGTAGGGGTGGGACACTACGAATGTAGTGTGTGGACATACAAGGTGTGAATGTGGGTCTCGCGGGAGGCGTGCGCGAGACAGTCTTTGCAGTCGCACTGTCCTCTGTACCCTTGGTGGCTCAGATGGATAGAATGTCTGCCATGTAAGCAGGATATCCCGGGTTCGAGTCCCGGTCGGGGCACACATTTTCATTTGTCCACATTGATATATATCAACCCCCGACAGCAGCTGAAGGTATTAATAAAATTCTAATTTCGTTCTAGACGGCTGCAGGTCATAAATGTCCGAAAGAACAGACACCATCTCCATATAAGTATATCGTGGGAATGTTGTCTGTCCTGCATTTGCTTAATTCAGAAGACGGTTATATTTTCCTGTGTTCTACAGAATCATCATTGAATTAGTTGAGAATGCTGTTTGAGCTATTTGAGAAATCGCTTATTTACAATGGTACATCAAGTTTCTTCACACTGCATATGGTGGTATCTTTGTTGTAAGTCGTGTATCATCACAGTATCGAATGCTGTCTGAAATCTTGTAAGGCGGAGTTGACTGATACTGTAGTGTGTCCGTCCGACTCTGCTCGACACAGCCGAACCGACTAAACCCGCCAACGGATCGCTCAAAGGCGCACGTGTTATTCCTCCGATCAGAGGTCGACATTGCGTTGCTACGCTGTACCCATCATAGTTCTCATTTCATTCGCACAATCAACCCAATATTTGTGTTCTATAATAAACCATCTTTAATTTACCTGAATGGCCCATACAACAGTGTTCATAGTGCATAAAAAGATTCTTCATTTCTGAGCAAAAATTAATTTACCAAGTAATTAAAAACATATAGATTATGTGCTCTACTTGGAGATTTTGGACGTGGTAATGTCTGCCTTAGGTGAAAGAAATTAAAATCTTTTCAAAAAATATTGTTTTTATTTTTCATCAAGACCTTTTGTTATTTAAATTGAATTCAAACCCTTCAATATAATTTTAATTAATTCACGTCCTCGAAACACAGGATTCAATGTAGAACGGTGGTCAGGAAAACATGATACACAATTTTTGTGTGATATTGTAACAAACGCAGTTACATGAAAGAACATGTATCTGTTTGTTTCGATATTCTGCATTTTATAGATCTGGTTGTCGTATCTGGTACTGCAATATTTTACTGTAAACAGATATCAGCGTATTAGTTTTTGGACGCTCAAGATAATTTTTTGCTGTAACTTTTGTTCTTATATCTTTCTTTTATGTTATCTATATACTCGGGTCTTTGCTTCATTTTATATGATGATAGTAGTTCATCTACAGGCTTATTATGTGCCGCTACATTTGCAGCGTAGTGTTGGTTACTACATCTTCATATTATGTTAAATAATTTGACTGACTATTTTCTGGATCACTCATGGTGAAATCACTACTACCACAACTCACGGCACCCTGAAAACTGACATATAAACTCTTTGTAGATAAATGTAGCTATGAAAAGAACAGTTGAAAAAGTCAATTTCTTCTGACAGTAGTGGGTCCTCTTCATTTTGGTGAACTCGTCACATCCGTTCAGACGTAAGCTTGTTGCACATAGTGACTCCAAAACTATGTAATAACTGCTCAGTAGACTATTTTTAATTGTGCGGTATCAAAATGTCACAAACTTGTTATGCATTCATTCCTAGTGGCTCATAAACTTTGAAGAATCGGGTATTCCTAAGCACGCTAAGTATTGGCCTCATCGTCATCTCAGTGTCACCGATTATGAATAAAGGAGGCATATAATAAAATAAAATAATAATAAATATAATAATATAATAATATAAATAATAAAGAATATAAAAATATAAAAAATATAAAAATATAAAAATATCAAAAATATAAAAATATAATAATAAATAATAATAGATATAATAATAATAATAATGTAAAATAATAAAATAAAAAATAAACAATAAAAGAATGCCATGTATCATAACAGTAATTCACTAGAAACAACATAGGAGAGTACGTCGCCATGCAATGCCTTAGAATATGAGGCAGTCCCGGCAAATAGGTAATTTCTCGCAGAATTATGACAGTAAAAATTATTTTTCATTTACTGAACAACCCCTGTTTTTTGCCAAGTTTCACATATTTTATTAAGGTTACTTTACAACCTAGCTTAGGATTAAATGGCCATTTTCAAGCACATTACCGATTTCAAAGATGATGAAGCAAAGTTAAACACGACGACAAGGCTAAGATAAGCACCTCAGCTTCTTAAAGTATCGATCCTTGTCGTAATGTAAAATTACTTCAACGACCAAAAAAATGGCTCTGAGCACTATGGGACTTAACTTCTGAGGTCATCAGTCCCCTAGAACTTAGAACTACTTAAACCTAACTGACCTAAGGACATCACACACATCCATGCCTGAGACAGGATTCGAACCTGCGAACGTAGCGGTCGCTCGGTTCCAGACTGTAGCACCTAGAACCCCTCGGCCACCCTGGCCGGCTTCAATGACCACTCTTTTGAGAAATTACATAGGGAATTAAACGATTCAGCAATTACACTAACATGACTAAACGTAAATAAGAATAAAGTTACGCAACAGACTATAACTTTTTATCTACTGATGGATTCAGGACCAAAGTTTTACTTCTGTCCAGGGGTTGGGACATCATCTAAAACAGGTGAATAATAGGATTGAGTTTACTTATTTTGTAATAAGTGTGGGGCTATACATATTAAAAAAAACACTGTTTGTTTAGTTTATTTACACTATTTCACCAAGAACCCACAGCTGATGCAATTAAAATGGTTATTTTTTAATATAAAATGGTCATTTTATAACATGATTGAAGTCGGTCGGACAACATACTTCTGCCATTGTCTTAGAATTGGGTAAATTCGACTTCCACCACATAGCGTGTACCTACTCAGTTAAATTTTATTCAAAATAATACTGGCCACTTTTATTTAAATAACTTAATTATTTATCTTCCATGTACGTCTCTTAAGTAACTGTACTCTGTATCAATGTTTCTAATTAAGACTTTTTTATAAACGAACTATTTCAGATGTTTAGTTTCGTCGAGAGATTTACTGCGTTCCCGCAGCTTACTCGTTTTCAGTCTGTATTAAATGTCCAAAGTTCACAGCCCGCATGTGGCAGCTACTAGAGCTTCATCATGTTTCATTACGCTCAGCATTTTACTAGCTGGAACTATAAGTGAATAAACAAATCTAAACACACAGCGCCCTGTGGCAAGATTTTTCACAAGCCTAGTTCATTTCTCGATCATATGGTATGTAAGCTCGCAGGAAAAAAACTTTTATTCACCCACTTTAAAAAACACAATGGTCGCCTTGGAGTGCTGTAGATGGTATAGGAGCTGATAGCAGGCGTCTGGGCGTTCACCGCTAACGTAAGCCATGGCAGTTGTGTGATGTGAACAATCAGGAGACAAAAGTCACGAAATACCTCCTAATATCATGTCGAACATCTTTTTGCCAGCACGTAGTGCCGCATCTCGAAGTGGCATAGCCTCAACAAGTCGTTGGAAGTCCCATGCAGAAATATTGAGCCATGCTGCCCCTATAGTCGACCATAAATGGAAAGTTTCTCCGGCGCAGGATTTTGACCACGAACTGACCTCATGATTACGTCCCATAAATGCTCGATGGGATTCATATCTGGCGATCTGGATGAACAAATCATTCTCCCGTGTTGTCCAGAATGATCTTGATACGAATCCCCAGCAGCTGTGGACCTGTGCAACGGGGCATTGTCATCCACAACTCATCAACTCAACTAACGACTGCAAAAGGTCTTCACGTAGCCGAACGTAACCATTTCCAGTCAATGATCGGTTCATTTGGACCAGAGGACCCTGTCCATTCCATGTATACACAGTCCACACCAATATCGAGCCACCACCAGTCCGCACAGTGACTTGTTGATAACTCCATGACTTCGTGAGGTCTGCATCATTCTCGAATCTTACTATCAGGTCTTACCAACCGAAATGGGGGTCTCATCTGACCGGGCCACGGTTTTCCAGTCGTCTAGGGTCCAGGAGAGGAGCTACAGGTGATGTCGTGCTGTTAGCAAAGACACTCGAAACGGACGCCTCCTGCCATAGCCAATTAACGCTACATTTCAACGTATTGTCCTTTCGGATACGTTAGTCGTATATTCCACATTGATGTCTGCGGTTATTTCACGCAGTGTTGCTTGTCTGTTAGCACTGGTACCTCTTCACAAGCGCCGCTGCGCTCGATCGTTAAATGAAGGCCGACGGCCACAGAGTTGTCCGTAGTGAGAGGTGATGCCCGACATTTGGTATTCTCGGCCACTCTTGGCACTGTGGATCTCGGAATATTGAATTCCGCAGCGATTTCTGAAACGGTACGTCGCATGCGCTTAGATCCTACTACCGTTCCCACTACAAAAGTCGTTAATTTCCTGCGCGTGGGCATAATCACGTCGGAAACCTTTTCACGTGAATCACCTAACTACAAATGACAGCTTCGCCAATGCACTGCCCTTTTATACCTCGTGTACGCGGTACTACTGCCATCTGTACATGTGCCTATCGATATCCCAAATGTTTTGTCTCTGCTAAGGCCTTCATCATTTATGTTGCTGCTCAAATAGCAAAACTCGTCTACCTCTTTGAGTGTGTCGTTTCTCAATATAATTTCCATATAATTACCTGATTTAATTCGGCTACATTCCATTGTCCTCGTTTTTCTTTTCTTGGTGTTCATCTCATGTCCTCCTTTCAAGACACTTTCCGTTCCGTTCAACTGCTCTTCCTAGTACTATGCCGTCTGTGACAGAATTACGATGTCATCGGCAAACTTCAGAGTTTTTATTTCTTTTTCCTGTACTGTCATTCCTACCCCACATTTTTGTTTTTTTCTTTTTTTCGTTTCCTTCACTGCTCGTTCAGTGTACAGACGGAGTAACAAAAGCTATAGGCTACAACCCTGTCTCAGTCCCTTCTCAACTTCTGCTTCCCTGTCATGCCACTCGACTCTTATAACCGCCGTTTGGTTTCTGCACAAGCAACAACCTTTCGCAGCCTGTATTTTACCCCCGATACCTTCAGAATTTCGGAGTATTCCAGGCAACATTGTCACAAGCTTCTTCTAACTATCAAATGCTATAAACATTGGTTTGCATTTCCTTAAGCTATGTTGTAAAGTTAGTGGTTGAGTCAGTATTGCCTCGCGTTTCCCTGCATTTCTCCGGATTCCGAACTGATTTTTCCCGAGGTCAGCTTTTCCCAGTTTTTCCATTCTTCTGTAAAAAAATTCTTGTTGGTGTTTTGGAACTTTGACTTATTAAAGGGGCGGTCCGGTAACGCGGTGATATCTAAGCAGCAAGAAATGGCTTAAGGTCGATATGGCAAACCTGAAGAAACTTGTGAACTCCATTTCTCACTGTTTTCAGGCCATCGTCAATACTAGACTGGTGTTACACAACGTTAGTGTGATGAGAGGGTGACAAGGTTTCGTTCGATGTGCTTATTAGCACAGAGAAATGTGGACCGGTAACTCGAAGGATTTACACGAGTATCTGAAACAGAGACTGACAGTCGTGTCTGAAAAAAATGGTTCAAATGGCTCTGAGCACTATGGGACTCAACTGCTGAGGTCATTAGTCCCCTAGAACTTAGAACTAGTTAAACCTAACTAACCTAAGGACATCACAAACATCCATGCCCGAGGCAGGATTCGAACCTGCGACCGTAGCGGTCTTGCGGTTCCAGACTGCAGCGCCTTTAACCGCACGCCCACTTCGGCCGGCTAGTCGTGTCTGACACATACCCACTACACCCCGATGGTAAACCGCGGACTTTGAGAAGACCTTCCGCTGGGCGGTGTAGCCGACGCCAGGACGACGTTCTTTGATGTGCGGGGGCGGCTCGTTAGCTGGCCGCGCGATGTGCGGCGTGTGGTGTGGTGTGGTGTGTGACGGGCCGCCCGCATGTTCCGCCTGCCTCAGCCCGCGCCGCTCTGCTCCAGTTGAGCCCCGCCAGGCTAATTGTCGGCGAACCGCGAGTCCGCCTGCCCGGCTTTCCTCCGGCACTCCGGCTGCGCTACGGCGCCTCTCAAAGAGGAACTTCGTAACGAGTTGTCTGCCCTAGACAGTTGGCGCCCGAAAAAAGAAGAGCGAGACGAATGTGCAGGGGCGGGAACAATTTTTGGCGAAGTGCAATTACTTTTGTTCCGTGGGTGGATGCCACACTAGTAACTTTGCCGCGAGGTGTCTACAAGAGAGTTAACCGCTTCAATCTGCATCTGGAACCTCTTCACAGCATTCAGAACTAGACTGTCATTCATAAACTAACAATTATGTGATACTTAAAAATACTTGTTTTTTGAGTTTCTTAATAAGCAGGAATTCACATGTACACCAGTTTATCTTATAAATTTCTATGGTATGAGTGTTCTGTAAGCCTGCATCTGTGGCCACGATTACTGAATCGCAGATGGCGTTCTCGTCCCAGCGTGTAGGTTGTAATGAAACTTCTCAATAGAACCTATTCTTTACAAAGTATCGAAGTATACGACACAACTCAAATTAAAGTAATGACTATTACGACACACTATTACGACGGCGAGTCAAATGAAAACATTAAGTTTGTAATAACAAATCGAAATTTCGCTCTGTTATCCTGTAAGTTGGTAATCGTGCTACAAACAGCGTGCAGAATGGCCTGTAGGTGGCAGCATAGTGCAGATGCACACATACCGCCGCAATATCAGTATAAAGATGGCCGCCCCACTTGCGACTTGCACCAGGGAAGAACAGCATTCTGTTATTCGGTTTTTGCGCAGTGAAGTTGTGAAACCTATTGAAATTCATCGACGAATGAAGGTTCAGTACGGTGATGCATGTTTGTCACAGCAGGAAGTCTATGAATGGAGTAGGAAGTTCGCAAATGTTGTGACTTCAGTGGAAGATGCTCCTCGTCCAGATCAGGCACAACGAGTTGTGACTCCACAGAACATTGCAGCAGTTGAAGCCATAGTGAAGGAAAATCGCTGAGTGACACTGAATGACATTGCAGCATGTTTACAGATTAGTCATGGGTCAGCACACCACACTGTGCATGATGTGCTCCAGTTTCACAAAGTGTCTGTAAGATGGGTGCCACGGCAACTGACTCCTGAAATGAGAGCATGACGTGTTGATGCTTGTAAAGAACTTCGGCGCTTTGAACGAGAAGGTGATGGCTTCCTTGCAAGAATCGTTACTGGTGACGAAACCTGGGTTCACTTCACCCACCGGAAACGAAGAGCGCGAGAAAGGAATGGCGCCATTCCTCATCACCAAAATTAAAGAAGTTTTGAACAGAACCATCAGTAGGGAAGGTTATGCTCACTCTCTTTTGAGACGAAAAAGGGGTCATTTTGGAGCACTACATGCCTAGAGGGACCACTGTCACTAGTGTATCATACACAGATCTCCTAAAAAAAAATCATCTGTGGCCTGCAATCAAATCAAAACGATGTAGATTGCTGTCAGCGGGTGTCCTTTTGCAACATGACAATTCAAGGCCCCACACTGCCCGTACAACAGTTGCATCAATGAAAGAGGTGCATTTTGAGTGTCTTCGACATCGACCATACTCACCAGACCTTGCCCCAAGTGATTTCCATATGTTTGGACCACTCAAAGACCTAATGGCAGGAAAGAAGTTCCGTTATGATGAAGAGGTAGCCACGCGGTGCATGAGTGGTTGCACGGACTACCAAAAGAATTTTTTTCTAAAGGAATTTTTGCACTTTGTAAGCGCTGGAGGACTTGCATTGAGCGCGGGGGAGATGATTCTGAAAATTGATACAGCTTTGTTCCACTTCTGCACAATAAATAATATTTTAAAAAATTTTAAGGTTTTCATTTGACTCACCCTCATAATATAATGATTATCGTTTTATATCACCATTAAAAAAGATAGAATAAAACAGTTGCCTTTTGTTAATGGAATACTAAGTATGTTTCTCTTTGGTCATGAAATCTCGATAATGTTTTAGTATAGACGTATATCTTTGAACGTGAATTTCTATATATCGATGGATCTGTAAACAATGACGATGATTTTTCGTCTGTGCGGTGCTCAACGGTGTAGTTATCAGCACCCGTAGAAATTCCCAATCTTTTCACTGTCCAGCCTCGCCGTTTTCCTGAATTATGATGAAATGATGATGACAATACAAAGACCCAGTCTCCAGGTGAAGAGAATCCCCAACGAGACCGGAAATCGAACCCGGGAACCCGAGGCAGCAACGCTAACCAGTAGAAGACGAGCTGCGGACTAACTGCAAACAAGGAACAAGGAGTAGGAGTCTGGATGTGTGAGGTCATCAGATTTGGAGACTGATCTGTCTAATGTTTATTTTGCAGCATAAGTTTAATAAGACAACTGATGAAGAAGGAGATGCAATAACAACAGAATTATTTTGCCAAGCAGATGCAAGAAATTTAAAAATTATTTTGCCAACGCTAGGAACGTGCCGTTTTACTTACAGTGACACACACACACACACACACACACACACACACACACACACACACACACAAACACACACACACACAGTTTTTCACGAACAAGAAATTCATCAACCAGCAGTGAGAAAGAGGTACGGCTCACCGGCCATTTGACCATCTTCTTCTTCTGTGCGGATGCACAAACAGTGCCCGAACTCTTAAGGGAATCGGCAAAAAGCCGCGAGTAATGAGTATAATGGCCAGGGGCACTATGAATATAGTGCGGGACAATAAGTTGAGACTGTTGCTCTCATGGGAGGGGTGCCAGAGATATTCCCTGCAGTCGCACTATTCTCTGTGTCCTCGGTGGCTCAGATGGAGCCGACACGGTAGCTCAGCATAATCGGTCAGAGAGCTGGTTAGCATCTGTAATAAATAACTGAGTGGAAGGATCAACAAACAAACTTGACTGGAGGTCATGTGACGTCCGCAACGTCCAAACACAACGATCATCAACGAACAAAATGCACAAAAAAAATGGGTAGAGCATCCACCATGTAAGCAGGAGAACCCGGGTTCGAGTCGCGGTCAGGGCACACATTTTCAACTGTCGCCGTTGACTTATCTCAACGTCTGTTTGCAGCTAGGGGTTTTCATTTCATTTTAATACTGAGAACTTACCCTCCTCGCACAATAGTTAACTGGATACTTACCAACAGAAGCTAAATATAGGCAATTGTTGGGAGCTCAATTTATGTCTGTTGTTCATTCGATTATGGAGAGGAGGGTGTCTCAAGGAGCACGACTCGAAATTACACTATAATCCAAAAACATCCTAACACCCCAATGTCATGTGGGGTAGCCGCGTGGTCCAGGAAGCCTTGCCATTGCTCGCGCGGCTGTCCCGTCGGAGGTTCGAGTTCTCCCTCGAGCACGGGTGTGTGTGTTTGGCTTAGCGAACGTTGGTTTAAGTTAGATTAGGTAGTGTGTAAGGCTAGGGGCCGTTGACCTCAACAGTTTGGTCCCATAGCAACTTACCACAAATTCGCACCCCAACTGATCTCTAGATGTCACGACAGACGCACACTTCGTTATAAAAGACGGGAGAGAATATTGGGAACAAAAAGTGACAGGAGAATGGGTTGCCAGGAGAGCTCACTAACTGCGAAAGGCGACGAGTCGCTGGATGTCACCCTGAGTAACAAATCGATCA